>NC_037537.1:1341154-1377370 GCF_001531365.2 Cynara cardunculus var. scolymus | reverse complement strand
GTTGTTTTAAAATTTTATTATTTCCATTTTTAAATCTTAATTAGTAAACCATTGTTAGACATTTTCAATTGTGTGAAATATTTACTGTATACTTGAATTATTGTTGTATGTTTTCTAACGTTGCTTTGTAGAAAATCGATAATGCCGCGTACTCGGATTACCGGTCGAACTAGTGGAGGTACACCTACCCACGGTACGGGTAGAGGCTCAGTACCACTTCGGCACACCCGAAGAAGATTGAGTCTGGTCGTGGTAGTGCTGCTTCGGAACCGCTTCCACAACAGCGGACAGTTATTGGCATCCGCGGCAAAGAGTAAATACATTTACATCTTTTAATTGATAAAGATATATTTTTTGTATTGATGCTAATTCAATTTGTAATTATATAGTTTCAATGACACCAAAGTGATCTGTCGGATCACCAAGATCAACCGAGAGCTACTTGACGGCCCATGAACCAGTTGGGAAAAAATCCCAAAGGACGTGAGACGCCGAATGTGGGAACGGTTCTAGGTTTGTGTTATATATTCAACTTCTTATATTTTATGTATTTTTTTGAACCTAAGAATTGCCTAAACTTTTATGTACAGGGCTATTATACTTGGGATCCGGCTTTGGACGCCCAGATGTTGGAGACATGGGAGAGAAAGTTGGCCAAGCCGTATAATGATAACATGAGTGCCGCGAGGAAGAAAGCTGGGGAAAAAGCAATGATGAATGGATATCCTCAGTACGATGAAACAGACCCCAATCGGGATATGAGTGTGTTGAAGCATTTCCCCCCAGCTGGATATCTTCAGATGTGTGGGTCCAAATGGTCGATCGTTGGAACAGTGATAATTGGAAGGCTGTTTCCGGTGTGGCGCGTGAGAACCGTGATAGTCAAGTTTCGCTACACACCGGTGGATCGATACCATTTTTGGAGCATGGTGCTCGTCTGGTAGAACCTAAAACCCATTAATTTAGTAGCTTGATTTTTATTATGTTATAATTAACACATGTTTTATTATTTGACCTTTATAGACACGAGCAAAAGATGGCGTGCCCCCGACCGTTGTGGAATTGTTCGATTACACACACAAGAAGAGGTCGAGTGGAGATGCCGCATCTGCGGATTCGGGGGGTACGTGACCACAAAGTGTAGCCAAACCATGGTAAGTATATCTGTCTATTATAATTAGGTTGCCATTTGCTGGGCAAACATTATAATTTGTTAAGTTATAAATTACGTATATATATATATATATATCATTCTTTAGTTTGGGTTGCCATTTGTTGGACAAACATTAGGATTGTTTAAGTTAGATTTTAAGTATATATCATTATTTAGTTTGGTTGCCATTTGTTGGACAAACGTTAGGATTGTTTAAGTTAGAAATTACTATATGTCATTATTTAGTTTGGGTTGCCATTTATAATTGGGCAAACGTTAGGATTGTTTTGAAAACGTCTCATTTACAGCCGTTATGCTGTCAAAATTGACTTGCAATCTTTTTTAAACTATATATAGGATGAGTATTCAACTGGTCTCACCCAAAGATACGGCGATGATCCCTCCACCTATCCCTTAGTTGATAAATAGTTGTGGGAGCAAGCGGTTGGGGGAAGCAAGAAAGGCCGTTTATTTGGGTTTGGGTACAACCAAGATCCCAATTGTGTCTTGACCGGGAACTACACGGAAGGTGGTTCATCCTCAGAGGGTCGGGTATGTTAATCTTTTGCTTTGATGATGTTCATCGATTTAGTTTGTAATTCATATTAAATATTATAGCGTTTTATTTATTTTATAGGAAATTCGAACCTTAAAGACTCAACTTAGAACTTTAGAGGAACGACAGCGAATGGAGGAGGAGCGACATCGATTGAAGGAGGAGCAACAAGATAAAAAACTTCAAGATATGGCTGCTCTGGTTAGACAGCTCAGTGAATCTCACCAATTCCCCCGCCACCACCATATTGAATATTGTCTTTTGCTTTGAAACAATTTAGTTTTGTTTATAACAATTTAGTTTTTGTTGGGTTGAAATAATTGTAATTTCACTTTAATGTATGATATTTAGTTCTATTTCGCCTTTTTAGTTTCATTTTTAATATTGTACATATTTACAAGTTTTAAATATTAATTTTAAAATAAAAATAAAATATTAATATTTATATATTTTTGTCCGGCGGATTAGTCCGCGGGTAATGTTTCTAATATTAAAAATATTTTTTTGAAAATAAATTTAGAATTATTTTTAAAAATACTTTCCGGCGGAAATTTCCGCCGGTATTTTTTAAAATTAAATATACATTCTTTTTAAATTAAATTAAACCTTCCGGCGGAAATTTCCGCCGGTATTTTTTAAAATTAAATATACATTCTTTTTAAATTAAATTAAACCTTCCGGCGGAAATTTCCGCCGGTATTTTTTAAAATTAAATATACATTCTTTTTAAATTAAATTAAACCTTCCGGCGGAAATTTCCGCCGGTATTTTTTAAAATTGAAGCAAGAATCGAATCAGGAGTGGTTTTGATCAATGAATCTCACATTGGAGATTGAATCGACATCTTAGGGAAGATCAATATGTGAATCGTCATCTTGGGTCTTGGGGACGATATGACGGGAGCGGCCTCTTGGGAAGATAAATTATGAGTTAGAGTTTGGTATTGACAACTTGTACCTTATGCATTATGAGTTAGCTTTAAGATTTTTAAGACTTTATGCATAAATGTGTAATATTCTATGCATTAAAAATTGTTTTTAAGTCTTTTATAAAATTTGGTTTATAAGGTAATATAGATTAGCATTATCATTCTCACGTAAATGCAAAAACTTGAGGAAGAGTGACAATTGAAAGGAATTGTGGAAAGTGGAAATGTTTGTCCCCTAATGTATTTGAAATCTCAATGATAATGTACCTAGAAAATCGAGAGAGTTAGATTGAAACCGAAGTTCTTCTTTCTTTGTTTGAATATGAAATCAATGTTTTCCCTTGAATTTGACTGTCCATGACTGCTACTCTTCTTCGTCTTCATTTCATATTGAGGAATGTCAAGTCAAACACATGGGGCTTCTCTCTGTATTTTCAAATACAGAACCTGCATATAAGAAAAACTATTCCATATCAACAAATAATTGATTAAAATAATATAGAAGCAAATGGAAAGAAAGAACCATATGCTAAAAAACAAAACCCAATATCCATTGTCACATGTCTTCAAAATTAAATTCTTTTTGAATGATTTGGTGACAATGATATTTGAAAAAATGTTCATATAAACATAATCACAAAGACCTTACTTGGCCACATTGGTACTATAAATATATCTTTCCAAAACTACACCTCATGGGTAGCAAATTCGTTCATACAATGTTAAGTACCACAGATGCTCCATGAAATGCTAAATAAATAGACTTTTCCTCACATTTGTGATTTGTCCATGCAGACTTTGTTGTTTTTGCAGCAGGTGTAGTTTCAAAATTAATGGTTGGTGGAAAGTAAATAGATAATGAACACGATTGTGACTAAGACCTGCTCAATCTGCAAGACAACAAGTACCTACTTTTACCCGGTAAATGATAGTGACGAATCTTACACGGTAAGCGCTTGCAAGATAACAATGTTACGTATGACACTTGAATTGACTAAAACCTTACCCGATAAGTAAAATGAAAATGTTGACTTTTATTGTAAGCAATTAACGACCAAACAAGAAATGAATAAACAACCTCTTAGTACGACATCCTTTAATATTTAACGACATGTCTCAGCATATTGTTTTTGAGTCTCATCAAGATCAACATCTTCATTTAACAACTTAGTCGAATTACAATGTAAAATTAAGGTTATTGTATGACCTAAAAACTCTCCAATTAAGAACAACCACCAAGTTGCCTTTCATATCTTTTATGTAGCAGCAATCAACAAAACTTATAGGGATGGCGAGTAGATCTCAACATGAAAATACATAAACTTCCATTGCTTGTCCTCTGTCTTTAAGCATCTCAATGAAAACCTTTCAAGCTCCATATGACCCTCGGATGTAAAAATTTACCTAAAATCAGCAATCGTCGATCATAAGACCATAAAAAATGCATCATACATAAAATATAAAGATCCCCTTAATATTAAACTCCCAATCATATTCTTACATGAATCAAGAGTACTCCAAAAAAACCTAGTGTAATCATCGTAGTAAGCATGTATTTTTGCTACTCCATTTAAGGGCCTTGCTACTTTTTCCAAGGAAGTTGTCATCCAAATTCAAAGCCAATGCAATCAAAGAGCTTAGTTGTTTTTTAGTATACCTTTTAATGACATCTCCATTAAAATATCATGTATAATTCAGCTACTTATTAGGATTCAAGAAGGTCGTATGTTAGGACACACCTGACAAATTGTACCTATATAGGAAATCTAAGTTGTGACGTTACCGTCTTCTTTAAACTTGATATTTATGAAGTTTATAGTAGAAAGTAAAATCAAACCGCTTACCAGGTAAGACTCTCGATCCTTGTCTAATCTCTTACCGGGTAAGATTTTAAGTCCTTATTATGTTCACCGATAAGCTAAGTGAACTGGTAAGCGCTTACCAAGGTTAGTGTTTAGTAAACGGCCCCTTAATATGGTTGCTTGGTTCGAATTTGGCTTGTAAATATGCTGCAAAGTCTAGTGATAACCTCTGACGTTACCAAATTGTTGAACCACATACATATAGTGTTTATTTTTTTCGTTCCAACAATTATTACCTAGCAAACAAAATAAAAGAGCTCAGTATATCTTCCACACAGAGCCAGGGTTTGGGGGTAGGATGTAGACAGACCTTGTCTCTACCCTTTGGGGTAGGGAGACTGTTTGTTTGAAGAAACCAGGCTTGCAAAACATGTAATATTATGGATCCTGATAATCTTCAACGAAAGAAGGGTAATTTAGGAATATCAAACAATTTGAATGACTTTTTCTGAGCTAAATAAATATTGCAAGGTGAAGCTATTTTGGGGTAGAGAAGATTTGTAGGCTATCATTCACAAGCTTGTCAAAAGCCGATGGGGATAGCTTCGGAATGGACGACACAGTCTCTGATATAAATCTTCCAACGTTGTTATCTGGTGCAACAAGACCTTCCTACAAGAAGTGAAAATGGATGTTTAAAAAATAGGCATTTGAGAAAATTTTGTATAAAATATAACTAATATGAAATATATCTCACCACAACGTCGCCAACATATTTGTAGGTATCATCTATTAATACAAGCAATCTTTCCATTGTGGCTTCCATTCCTTCCATATCAGTTGGAAGTTTGTCAACTGTTGTGGCCTTGAGGATGTTAACTACAAACAAAAATGTTATATTTTATTTTAACCATGAGTCCCCTTGAATATGATTATATTCAATAACAAGCATACCTTTCTCAATAACAAAGTAGCAGAAAACAAAATAAACTCGTACGGTCGTACCATATCATCTTGAAGCATCTCATGAAAAATGATTAAATGCAAGATCAACAAAGTGAAGAATATAGACTCTCTATGACAACAATTTATTGTTTAAACTTGTTTTTGGCTTTTTGCCACGTATCAATATGGTTATTTATCCTCATCTAAATCAATATGCCATTTGCAATTTCATTACTTGTAAACTGTCTAGCAAATGAAGAGACAATACCAATAAAATAACACTTTCACCATTAGATATCAAAAGAATGGAGGGAAAGAGTGTGCTAACACATACATTGAACACGCTCGTCTTCAACCATACGCAGGTGCGATTGTATTTCTTGAAACTGAGCAAGTTGTTGATCTCCTAGAGACAAGTTCACATAAACAAAAGCTTTTATGGAAACCTCCCCAATGATGAATCCAGTGTCCACAGTCAAGATGAACGGGGTTTGCAACTTCTCTAGAACATAACTCATGAATAAGAGCTAGACATTTTTAACATGGCACAATCAAATTGTTGAAATTGCTCCATGCTCCACCAAAAGTTATTAACAAGATGGTCAAGTTATAGTGAACACATTCGAAGAACTTGTAAGCATAAAGTGAAACTTTAACAATTTGCACTTGTGATAGATAATTGAAACCAGTAAAGGTTTAGGAAAAACATCATAATTATAGGAGTTGAAGATAGAAAAATCTGGCACCAAAAATCGAGTAGGTAAGTATGAAGGAGAGGAATCATACCTGGTATGATAATAGATCATGAAGGAGGCGGCTTGTATACCATGAATCATAAGATAATTCTTGAAAAGTCAAAATTAAAACATACCTGGTATTATGGATGCTTAAAAGCTCAAATTTAAATCACTATCCCTCCACTCATAGGATAATTCTTTGGAAAGTTGACTTGGAGTTGGAACTTTTCATCATCATAGATAGTTCCCTGAGCTCCATTTACTTCAATCACCCACCTTTGTAAATAACAAATGCAAAAACACCATAACTCACGAACAATATTTCGAAATTTCATGGATTATGTAAGAGTCAAATTTTGGAACATCCAAATTTCTGGGAACCTTAGATTTGAAAGGACATTCCAGATGTAATTTAATCAAATTACTCTTCGATCCGTTTCTGAGAATGTTACGGGGAAACAATGCAATTAGGATAGACAAAATGAAATAACCCCTGTAAAATGACAAAAACAACAGTTCATAGCTAAAATAAAAAATCAAATTGAAGATTATCGGTGTAAATCCAAATGGAGGATTTGCTTTTGCGTTCATACCTCAAAATAATCGAACCTGATTATAACATATTCCTCTTGAAGGCCATCTGGGAAGAAAATCCTTAAAAATAAGATTATAGAAAAATGGAAAGCATAAACTCCAACAAGAGACACAAAACTCAAGAACCCTAACCCACATAAGTGAAGATTTCGGATGGAATCAAAACATAGAAACAATTAATTCGCTAACCCGTAGAAAACTAAGAACCCTAATCTACCAAATGAAGATGGAAAATAAAAATAAGTACCTCGATTGGAACCCTAGCCGTATTCAAAGCATGGATCGCGAGTGAATAGATGTATGGTGATCTTGAATAAGTAATCATCATACATGATATTGAACTGTCACTTTAGGAGGGAATCGATGAGAGTGTGTGGAGCGATTACATGGTGATCCTGAATAAGTAATCATCATACGGGAGCTTGAATCGTCAATTTCTGAATCATTACTTTAGGAGGGAATCAATGAGAGCATGTGGAGCGATGATAGCTTGTCTTGGGAAGACAATCTTCTCAGAGGAGTATGAATGTAGCATTGGTAACTTGTACATCAAGCATAAATGATTGTTTTTAAGACTTTTAAGACTTCATGCATAAAGAAATAGTACCTTATGCATCAAAGGTTGTTTTTAAGATATTTATCAAATCAAATTTATAAGGTAATATAGATTATGTTTTATCAAAAACATAATGATTATAATATATAATTATTGTCTATAATAATTAATATTATATTAATTTTGTATAATTATTACATATATCGTTTAATTTTTTGTATTAAGTTTAGTAGTTTACTTATTTTTTTGTTATTAAATTATATATATTAGAATACTTTAAACTTTTAATACAAAAATTAAAAAACAACATAAACAGAAACATGGTTTTTTTTTTCTTTTAATGTTGATTAACGAAATTTAAATATACTTACGTAATACATATAATAATTTTTTATTAATTATAGAAAATAATTATATATTATAATCATTAAGTTTTAATAAAATATAATAATAATAAATAAATATGTTTATTTATATTAAAACATATTAAAATATGTTAAGGATGGGCCCTTTACGCACGAAGCACCAACCGGTGATAAACCATCAACCGTCGTCACATCGAAGGGGACACAACATCATATTTGAATATTTTTTTTTGCGAAAAAGCCCCCTACACACCAAACGTGTAGTACTAAATAGGGGTCCATTTATTGAAATATGATTTTTATACGTTATTTTTGTCCTTTGAACTTTTGGAGGATTAATTTAGTCAAGATCTCACTTTTATTCCATCATCCAATGTGGGATGCAAACAATAATAAGAAAGTTGACCCTTTTCTTTTTGTAGCCATATTCCGTGTGCCTCTTTCATTCTTTGATCCAATGTGGATGCAAACAATAATCTGAGGAAAAAATTGAGTTCTAACGCTTAAAAGTTCTCACTTTATTATCATGGTTATTGTTTTTATGTAGATATTGTTTTTACAACTATAACTTTTATAAATTTATTGCTATTTTTTATATTAGTTTTTGGTATATAATATTTGCTTATAAAAAAAGTTGGCCAAAAAATAGGTCAACTTAAAAGTTGCACAAACTTTCTTAATTGTGAAATATATCTAACTCCATTTAAATACTCACTTCCTTATTTTGTATTATTTTATTAGTTTTGATTTCAACCATGGTTATATATTTTGTATTATTTGGTCGGTTTCTTCTCTAGTATATTTGTTTTGAAAAATTGTCAAACCGATCTGTCCGGTCTAGTCTACGGTTTGAACATCTTTTTGAAAGGTCTGGACCAAACAGACCACCAAATACATATATAAAAGTTATATTTAGTTGTCTGAGGTGAACGAGAACTAGTTCATCACCAATGCTTAACTCACTTTGATCAGACAAATAAAGCAATATTAATGAAGCGGAATCAATTCACCTCAACGGCTCGCTTCGCTAATATGTGGAGTCTTCGTTCCTCTAGCCGGTAGTCTGTCTATAAGAATAAGAAAGAAAAACCTCATGTAAATACCATGGAATAAGGTAAAAAAGGGTAGCAAGGAACTAAGACCATTCACTGAAATTAGGAAAACCATTAGATTCTTCTTCCTTCTTTATGGTCGTCTCCTGCCCCTCCCCCGCCCGGGGGGGGGGGGGGGGGGTCTTTCCTTCGCCTAGATGATATCATAACTATCTCTCTTTTTGTACCGCTAGGGATGCTTAACGCCACTTTGCCAGGCTGTTCGGACGCTGCTCATGCGAAGAAGTTATTCTCTGATTCCAAAACGTAAAGCCACCATTCTTTAGTGACGAGCTCTAGCGAACAAATCTTATGTCTTTTTCCAAGATAAAAATTTCTTTCTACTAGAACAAGTCTGCTGCGAGCCGAGTGAAAAAAAAATGACTAGAAAAGAGGAAGAGTCTCTAAAACAAGATCTAGGTAAGCAAGCAAGAAGGAGAAGGTTGGCATGTCCTCATTCGGGGGTAATTATCTCCCAGTTTCCCTGATCTAACGGAGAGACTCTATAGAGAATTTCCCAAGGATCCCCTCAACGTCAGGCTATGTGGTAGATTCAACTTTATGGCACAATTAAAAAGGTTCGTCGAAGAAATTATGTTTTTAGTATTTATTTCTCTATTAACCACGTCTATCTAAATTGGCAAAATTCCAAAGATATCAAAAATCAAATTAAAAATTCCAAATCATCCTTCGACTTGCTCAATGTTTGTTCAAAATTCTAACTATTATCAGTGGATTTGTTTAACATTTTTTCAACTTGCCAATATTTTTGGAGTTATAAAGATAGATATATCTTTTATAATTCAATATATTACTTCTTAACAATGTTTATATTGGTAGAAATTTCATTTTGAATATAGATGTTATGTTTTTCTAAGTTTATAGCCCATAAGAAGTCCAAACCGTCTAAACCGATCAGACCAGACCGCCTTTTTGAGGTCCGGTTTGACCAGTTTGATCACTTGCCGCCAAACCGTTCGGTTTGGAAATTTTCCTAAACGACCATTGCGGTTTGGTTTGTGGTTTGGGAGATTAAACGCCCCAATTGGACCGCGAACACTCCTAGTCTTCAGAGATTCAGAGTTAAAATAGGTACAAGCATCAAAAGCGGTATACTTTGAGGTGTATGCGTTAAGCCAACTACGTGATAAGAATTGGGGAAATTACGTGATGAGAATTGGGAAATTACATTAGACCCGTAAATATATGAAAGTTTTGTTGCAGACCCTGATAAATTTAGAAGTTGATCCCCTAAAAATGAATTAGTTGGTTCAAATTAAGTCGGTTCTATTTTAACGTAATTTTTTTAAATTTTTTATTAAAAATAGGAAAAATGATTTATAGTTTAGTTAAAATAGAATGAAATAATATCATATTCTAAACTAAACAATGAAATAATATCATATTTACAAATATAGAGTTAGTTTTAAATACAACCCATCTCATTTGTACAACCAATAAATTGAGATATTTATGAAAATGATAAGAGTTTATTTATTATGATTTGAATATTTATATAAGATGAATATGGTTCATTAATTATGATCAATACTTTATATTATAAAACAATCAAAACTTTTACTAAATCACATATTAATCAAATGAAATGGACGGTTGAGATTGAGTTGTATTGGTTGCAAAAATGTCAAGGGTTGTATAATAACCGACCTCTACGAATATATTACATGATACTTTTACATAAAGAAACTATTCTAAGAAGGAAAAGCAAGTCTTAGAAAGATGAACACATTTCTCGGCAAGTGCAAGTGCGGTCATAGGCAATCGGATCATTTTATGGTCAACAATCAACTATATATTATTTGTATGGTAAACACAATAGACCTTTGAGTTGATATATAGTTTAATAAGAATGTTCATATATTAATGAAACTAAGATCACCAAAAACGCATATATCAGCCTTTCACTGCTCCTGAAAGTATGCGTCTTTCCCTTCTTCTGATTTGGATCCCTTTTCTCATATGGATAGCCACTGCAGCTGATTATCAAACGCACTACTGTGTTCTGAACGCCACCAGCCACACAAGCAACAGCGCTTACTATTCAAATCTCGTCCAAGTTCTCGACTCACTTGCTTCAGATAAGACCGTCACTGATCACCAGTTCTTAAACAAGAGTGCTGGAAACAGCCCTCCAGACATAGCCTATGGCCTTTACCTTTGTCGGGCCGATGTTCTCCCAGACCAGTGTCGCAACTGTTTGCTTAAAGCCCGTGAAGATATTAACAATTCATGCCCGTTCTCAAAAGCGGCAGTGGCGTGGAGTGATGACTGCATGTTACGCTATGCCAACGATTCAATGGTCTCGGTTATGGACTCGGCCACTTTTGTTTCAGAGTGCAACAAGTTAAATATTTCTGATAAGGCATCAGAACAAAGTCAGCTGTGGGAAGCTGGTATGAATTTGATGGGTCTGTTAGCAACCCGGGCTTCAAACGATATAAAAAACAAACTTTTTGCATTTGATGAATTAACCTTTGATAGCAATAGAAGTGTTTATGGATACGTTCAGTGCACACCAGATTTATTGAGTTCTGATTGTGATCGATGCCTTCAAGAAAGTATAAATCGCTTGCCGCAGTATTGTTATGGGAGACAAGGAGCACGAGTTCTGACCCCGAGTTGTAATGTTAGATTCGAGATATATAGGTTCTTAACATTTACAGAAGACCGATCAGACACATCAGGTATGGCATCAAATTCATGAACCTTTTTATTATTTCATCTCGATTGTTATCATGTTGTATTTGATGATACCGAAGGTACTTATCGATCATGAATGTTTGTCAAACATTTTTTACCAGAAGGGGGATATTCGTTTTAAACCCGATGCAAAAAGGAAGAAAACTAAAACATTGTTCTTTTAAGATGCAGGGAAAGATGAAATCTCATCAACTATAATTGCAGCCATTGTTGCTTCAATTGGTGTGCTTGTGGTGATAGCGGGCATTTGCTATTTTCTCATAGTGAAGAAACGGCATCCTGTCACATTCAACGATTTGAAGGATGAAACTGGTATGTAGAAATTGTCACCTCATACAATTTTGAGTAACCTCTCGTTCATCAAAGCATTTCTTGTTTTAAAATACTCTTGATGTATATTTTATCCCTAATCGAAAAAAATATCTACCATTTATTTTACATATATGAACAAAGTAACTCTAGAGCACACGATGCAGGAAGATTGCTCTCCGTACTGTCTAGAATACGGTTCAGGACCAACTGTTGTTGACAAAGATCTGGCAAAGATCCCCCTATAATATTTATAAATTAACACGTTTGTTTTGAAGCGTTAAGGTGTAAGGGTACGTTAGTTTGATTTTCGTGGTTCTAATTTAGGTGAGAACGAAATGATAACAGAGCAATCTCTACAATTCGAATTGGGCACAATCAAAGCAGCTACAAACAATTTCTCTATACATAATAAAATAGGTGAAGGTGGATTTGGTGGAGTATACAAGGTATGCAACTGAGTTCCTTGATCATCTGTTCTTGAATAACATGTTCTAAAATACAACCAAATAATGTCGATTTGTATCTTATTAACTTCTTCATATATGTTATCTATTGATAGGGAGTTCTTCATAATGGGAGTGAAATAGCTGTGAAGAGGCTAGCCAAAGGCTCGGGACAAGGTGAACTGGAGTTCAAGAATGAGGTTGTATTACTAGCCAAGCTTCAACATAGAAATCTTGTCCGACTTTTGGGATTTTGCCTCGAAGCTGAAGAGAAGATCCTCATCTACGAATATGTCCCTAACCATAGTCTTGACTTCTTTCTATTTGGTTAGCCTCAAAACCCTTGACTTACTACATGCAAGATATTTGCTTTATTTCTTTTCAAGATTCATTTTTAATGTCAAATGACCATCCACCATCTACTAGTCAATTCAAGAATCATAGAGCTTTACCTGGTCTACATGCTTAATTCAAACCATATATTGTTTCTTTAAGGAAAATAGAACCCAAAACGATGTGCACACGCTACCAATTGGCGAAAGATCGCCCATATATATATATATATATATATATATATATATATATATATATATATATATATATATATATGACAGTTTAGCTAGAACTCTTTTGAAAAATTTGCATTGAGCATCGAAAGTCCAAAGTCTTCTAAGGCACATAATATTGACTCGACTTATAGATAATATATATGGTGATGAAACAGTCATCCTAAAGAAGTTGACAGAACATTGACTCGAATTAGAAATATAATATGTCCGTTATCTTTAATTTTTCTTTTGGCGTGGCAGAAGAAGTCTGGATAAATTGCTCCATTATGCATGTAAAATGAATGAATCTGTTAAAAGTAGTGGTGCTCCACAATAAAGTAAAGCAAGTAAGCACCTACTAACCCACTATCGATCATACGCTCCTACTTTAGCTTTTTTGAGTACTCCAGCTACTTCATTTCTGTCTTTTAGAAGGAAGCTTCCTATAAGCTAATTAATTATATCGTTGCTTAATAGTAGTATATTTATAATTAAGCCATCTGTTTTGATTAATACATAGATCCTTCGAAACAAGCGCAATTGGATTGGCCAACACGTTACCGCATAATCGGAGGAATTGCTAGAGGGATGTTGTACCTACACGAGGATTCTAGATTAAGAATCATCCATCGGGATCTCAAAACTAGTAATATACTATTAGACGAAGACATGAATCCAAAAATTTCAGATTTTGGCATGGCAAGAATATTTTTTGCAAATCAAACACAAGCAATGACAAATAGAATTGTTGGAACTTAGTAAGTTGTCTAACTCTTACTTTACTAAACAAAACTGTTTGTTTATTTACTAATCCTTGATGTTACACTAAGCTTTCGACTTTGTAATTTTTCTTGCTAGTGGATACATGTCGCCAGAGTACGCGATGCATGGCAGCTTCTCCGTGAAGTCTGATATATTCAGTTTAGGAGTATTGGTTCTTGAGATCATTAGTGGAAAGAGAAACACAGGTCTCTTTCAATCTGGTTCTGGTGACCTTCTAGGCCATGTGAGTAAACCCATTAACAGTCAAATGCTAAACATGATGATATCTAGTTTGTTAACCTACATTACAATATTCTGTTTCAGGCTTGGCATAAATGGAAGAAGGGAGAGCCACTTGAGATACTGGATCCAAATATGGTGGACTCTTCCTCAAACAATGAAGTGTTACATTGCATCAATATTGCCTTATTGTGTGTTCAAGAAGATGCTGAATTAAGACCTTCAATGGCATCTGTAGTCATAATGCTCAACAATTACTCGGTTGCTTTACCATTGCCTCAAAATCCTCCATTTGTATCTAAGAATAGAGTTAGACGCACGTCAAAAATGATGGAATCAGCTGATAATATATGCACTGAAATTTGGCCTATTGAAGCTCCACTTATTACTGAGGTACATCCTCGATAAACATAGCCCTAATTATACTCTGATCATTAGTTTTTTTCTTTCTGATTTATTGTTTTTTCTTTTGAAAAAGGGGATCATTTTCCCCACGTGAATTTTATTTCATGACGATTAGGTTACCATGTTGTATCATATCTTTGTAACTTCATTATTTCTTATTTGTGTATATGTTTGATGTTCACTACATAATCTAAGACTTTTAGCGAGGGACGGATCTAGCGATAGCAGATTCGTCGGTAATAGTGATATCCATCGTAATACGTAGGAAAGTCTTGGTCGGGTCATAGACGGCCTACAGACCGATCTCCGAGAAACGTTCATTGACTAAATTTTGAGATGTATCGAGGGATTTCAAACCTGTTTCATTGGATCGCCAACAAAAACCACACAAACGAATATTTTGTTCATAATGCGTTGGTAATATTTGTAGTTTTAGAAAAAAAAATCGAAATTATTCGTATTTTCCTGTATAAATACCCATTACATGTATATAATTCATTAAATAGGCAAATTCAGTTTTATAAAATTCATCTCTCGCAGATGTGTTTAGAAATTTTTTCAAACGGTGGCACCATTATTTGCTTATAAGAAACAAATATAGGGAAAAAAATTAAACGGTGGTACCATTTGACTATAAGAAACAAATGTAAGGAAAAAAATTAACGGTGGTATCATTTGACTATAAGAAACAAATGTAAGGAAAAAAATTAAATATTTGCACCATTTGACTAAGAAAATGACATTTACAAGATTCAAACTCGCACCATTCTAGGTGGAATAAAAGTCTTGCAAACCAACTTTACGAAAAAAAAAATTCACATTATGGTTTCAAAATACGTACGGTATCACACAAGAAATTAATATGGGTGACACTACTGTCGGTGTGTCCATTCTTTGTACAGTTGTTGTTTTTGTCGGTTTTATGAAATTTTTCCTTTAAAAAAAGTTCTATTTAAATAATTCGATGGAAAAATACATTATAATATAATCATTATGTAAAGGCATAAGCAAAACTTATTTTATTATTATTATTATTCTAATCGGTGAATTATCTAAAGGGGTGCCTCTACCGATGCCTTAACTATCAAATGACAGTTATATAAGGCTAGTATAGATATGTACAAAAATGTCTATGTATTGTTGTTGCTTCGTATTATAAGGAATACCTTTATGGTGTGAATTCTATGTATTTTGTTATTGCTTATTCAACAAACTGGTATCAGAACAAGGAATCATTACAACAAACAGCAACATGTTGCAACCTCAGTTACCCAAATTGAATGGCAAAAATTATTATCATTGGAGCATCCAAATGAAGGTGCTATATGAATCTCAAGATCTCTGGAGCATTGTAGAAAATGGAATCAATGAACCTCAAGATCCAACTGTTTTAACAACACAACAAATGAATGAATTAAGGGAAGCAAAGAAAGAGGATAGGAAGGCGTTATTCTTCATCTATCAAGCGATATACAAATTGATATTTGAAAGGATTTCTTCCTCATCAACTTCAAAAATAGCATGGGATATGCTGCATAGAACATATCAAGGAGACAAAGTTATGGTTGTAAGGTTACAGACCTTAATATGTGAATTTGACAACCTACGCATGAAATATTCAAAGACGTTTGAGGAGTATTACAATCGTGTGATTCTACTTCTAAATTAGTTAGGATTAAATGGGAAAACGTCGGTGGCAAAAGAGTTGTTGAGAAGATCTTAAGAAGTTTAACAAGAAAGTTTGAGTATGTAGTTGTTGCGATCGAAGAATCAAAGGACTTATCTATTTTTTCTCTTGAAAACCTTCTTGGGACATTACAATCAGAAGTTACTAATCAGACAGTTTGATTCTTCGCCTTCAGAAAAAGCCTTTAGAATACACTCAACGAGTCACTTGAATTCTAGTGAAAGAGCAAACAATCTAACCAGTCAAAAGGACGAACAAGGTGAGACTTCTTTCAAGGGCGTAGTAAACCACACTTACAAACTCAATGTCGTTATTGTCAAAAGTTCGAACATTCATTCAAAGTATGTAGAAAGAGAATTGCGGATAGAACAGAAGTTCAAGCCTTATGCACCAAGAAGAGGATAAGCAAGAGGAAACGATGTTTATGATGTTTAGCGTTCAAGAAAATACGCAAGAAGACATGGTTTATTGACAGTGGTTGTAGCAACCACATGATAGGAAACAAGAAGTTATTAACTACTTTAGAGGATTCCGTGAAAAAAGGAGTACGTACCGGAGATGATAAAATGCTAAGCATTCAAGGAAAGGAGAGATACTTGGGAATACGAAGATTGGAGACAAAAATATACCAAGTATACTTTGTTCTAAGTTAACCCTAGTCGAGTGGAATCCTTGTGATAATTGTGTGATAATCACATGATTATCACACCCATATCATACCCTAATCACACCAAATCGTGTTGATATAAGCGATAATGTGATAATTGTGTGATAATCACATGATTATCACACCCAAATCACACCAAATCGTGTTGATATAAGCGATAATGTGATAATTGTGTGATAATCACATGATTACCACACCTAGTCTAATCATAACCTATCGAAATCATCCGAAATTGTTGTGATAATGTCTAACATAACCCATTGAAACCATGATCAAGTCGAGTGACATTGATATCATATGATTATTACAACTAATCGATTAAAAACATGTTCAAAACGAGTAATTGTGAAAGATACCTTGAATAAACTTTTTCTTGTTGTTCGATTGTTGCATGCAATAGTTTCTCATTGATCGATTAGGGTTCGTGTGTTCTTGGTCGATCACTGTTGTTTTGCGATTTGATGTTACGACTTCTAAGTATCCTTGAATTCTTAACCGTTTATTAGATAATGATAATCATGATCGTGTAAACGTGTTAAAAGATTTTATGATGTCATTTCCATTATTACCCTTTTAATTTTAATATCTTTTGAATCTTTTTAAATTTCAATTTTAATTTTATAAATCTTTTAATTTTATTTTTTTATCACAATATAAGGTTATTGGGTTTGTTCTCGCATTCTCGTAAATCATAGGGGTTCTTGTTTGAACTCTTCCTTATATATATATATATATATATATATATATATATATAGGGGAGCGATCAAATGAAAACCACTCAATTTGTAAAAACCGTAAATACCTCATTCAACCAATCATAATTTTTCATTGTGTTCATGTTTTTGTAATTATAAAAGGTTGATTAATCATTTTTATTGTTGAGGGTGTTAATCATGGATATTATCATCTTCATTATTTTAATTTTAGAGAAATACATGAAACGGTTTCATTAAAATTTCATTAAGTAGCATATGAAACAATTTCATGAGCATATATGAAATAAATTCATCAAAAAAAATATTATATGAAACAATTTCACAAGATTAAACAATTTCATGAAAAAATTTCATAAGAATAAACAATGAAAACGACGGATGAGGGTGGTTTGCACGGTTTTTACAAATTAGAGTGTTTTTCATTTGATCGCTCCTCTCTCTCTCTCTCTCTCTATATATATATATATATATATATATATATATATATATATATACTAGTTGTGTACCCGCGCAATGCTGCGGGAGCCGTGAATTTTAACGATTTTGAAGTTTTACTGGTTTTATTATAGAAGATTTAACGCTGATATAAATTACACTTGGTCTTTACATATTAATACAATTTGAATAAATAAGAATTATGATTCCAATTACAATCTATCGATGAAAAAAATTGTATGACAATTTAAAATCCAATATATTTAAAATCCAACATATTTATAACGACTCCACAAATGTGTTCGATTTACACCAAAAGCAAAGAAACAAGAGATCGAGAGCGAGACCGAGAGTTCTAGAGCAATTGAATGGAAGATGAATGAGAGAACTTTTAATTGCTCTAGAACTTTTAATAACTCATGGTAAATATCAGTTTGGGGGAAAAGACAGAGGTATGAGAGGGTAAAAACATGAGTGAAAGGTATCAAAATTATCTTGGGAACATGAAAAGAAAAAGTAATAATGTACATGGGTAACTTGTATTATATGTTATTTTAATTGTATATTAAAAGATTTTAAGATTGAATGCATAAAGTAGTAGTACTTAATGTATTATGAGTTGTTTTTAAGACTTTGTGCATAAATGCATAAAATTTTGGCTTAAAATATATGTTGCTTTAGATATATAATCTCACATTACAACCACTATCCATCAAACATAATCTTTTATATTAAATCTAAACATTGTAAACTTAGCAGATGATAATTTCTTGAAACCAAAAAAAGACAGCATCATCCCCAGAAATGAAAATGAAAATGAAAAATTATAAAGGCAATTCCAACATTATATTGATGGTAATCGACTATGTTTCCAAATATCTCCACCCTCATTCTAAAAAATTCATCAAAGCATGCAAAACTGAACTATTTTCAACTTCCTTTTCGAATAATTCAAAATCAAACATGTTTTCATTCATCATCTGCGCCAAAAGCTGCCGCATTCAGAGCATTCAACCTCTCAATAAGCTTCTGCTTTTTCTTATCATATGTTAGTTTCTTCAGGTTGAACCTAAACCCACAAAAACAACGTCAACACACATAATCATCTCTCTGTTTTTATAAACATAATCTTCTGCAAAATTATCTTTTTACCATCAAAAGGACAGATTTAAAAAAATGAGGTTACCTCTTGTGCTCCTTTGGAGGCTGTTTCTCCAACTTCTTTGGGGTTAGATCAACACGAATGGCTGAATGCACCTACTTGTACAGCTCTTCAATGTTTTCCGGGTCAACTCCAGCTTTAATGTATTCAGAGAAGTGAGAATGATACTTTTCCGGCTCATCTTCCATCAAAGTCTTTATATAAACCAACTATTTCCAAATGATATGTTCTATTTTCAAAGATGCACTACATCTCTTGTTAAACAACAGACTCACCCTCATGTTGGAAGCAACATGCCCGCCATAAATGTACTTGCGGTGGACATCAGCATCAAGTTGCTTACCATCCTTGCTGAATCCAGCAAACCTCTTTTCAAGAGGATGAAAGGATCACATACCTTCAAAAGGGCAGGAGGTCCTTCTCTCAAAATTGTCTGAACACAATCGGCTATCCCTTTATACTGGTTTGTTGATCCCTGAATCATCAGCCTAGTTTTTATTACATCGAGGGAAGTCGTTATCTCCAGTCAGGGCACCTGCAGAAAAACATAAAACATAATTGATGTAACGAGATGAGCAATTGAATAAAGTTAAGTTCAAATGAAAAGATTTCGGTATTTGACAACTTCCTATTCAAGAAAGTTACCTATTTTCCCATTGTATTCACTACAACCAGCACATTTTGTCATATTAGTAGTGGGCATTTTAGACATTTCACAAACAGTCTACACATTTATGAAACAATGTGATTACAAGTTTCAAATAAGAGTGTATTATATATATGTATGATGGAAGTGCAATTCTTATTGACCAAAAATAATACTTTTTGGCTTGGCTAGATTAATCAGTTCCYACTGGATACATTTGGTTTGCTTATTTTTGCAAAAAACAAAAAGTTTGTGTCAAAAATCAAGTACAATGGCAGGAGAAGTTAATCGCTCTATTGTTTATGAACCCACAAAACAATGTGGGTTGGGCAGCACTCTTATTTAGTAGGGAAAATCTTATTACTACATGCTCATTCACCCACAAACACACACTACATCAGGCATGGATGGGTTCTTCTGCACATCTTTTCTCTCTTAAATAAATTACATATTGTGGCACACGATAGTTAAGTCAGCTGTTTTCTTCAGTGTCTCTTCAACATATAGTTAAAAGCATGAACCTTTACGAAGCCATAAGAAATTGCTACAACATGTAGGAAGATCAAATCGTATATAAACATGTGCATTCCTTCTCTAAGATAACTAAATAAAATAATAACAGGATGTTGATTGTGAGAAAATGTAATGGTTGATCAAAGAGTTGTGATAAAACATGACACTCTTGATAAGCATGAGAAAAAAGGAGTGAAGCATATAGTCACCAGCAAAAGCACCAATTGCAGCATTCTCAGGATCATTGAGGTCTCTACGTGCCTGGTGAATGTTCAAAAGCAGTCAAAACTTTGCATATGTAGAAGAATCATATTTGGATTATCATAATGCAAGAGATGGATCATGTAAGAAGCATTAGATTGAGAGAAGTGGAAAGATGCAATGGAGGGTCCTTGCGAATAAGAAAGAAAACAGGATGAGAGAGAATTAAGGAGTTGCAAAATCATTGGGACATAACTGAGGTTGGTAAATCTACCACCATGCTCTTCATGGATTAAAAATGGAAGGTTAATTAAAGCCATTGGATGAAAGTGGATGGGATGGATGAGATTGGTCCTCATGATTCTTAAACATTTTTGGGATTCTTGTTTGATTTTAACAAGTGGAGATAATCCTATAACACAAAAAGGCTATTAAAACTACTATGCGAACAATATTGTGACAACATTATAATTTTTATACCTATATGCATTATGTGCTTGTGGTATCAAGGCAAAAGACGATCCAAAAAAATGTACAATTATGTATAACAATTTAGTAATCTAGTTGATTTCATAATCTTGACATGTTTCAAATCCTCGATTAACAATGAGTGGATTCCAATAAATATAAAAAACCCATCATATTCTATGAAGCAAATCAAGGATAGTAAATATGCATTTGAGCTTCATAAGACAGAAATACTCACAGCAAACTTATAGCCAATCCGAAGTAGCTCATATACACAGAACTGGATAGCATCAAAATGTAAATCTCGTAGAAGAAAAGATCCATATCTAGAGTTGTAAACGAAAGACAATAATGAAACCTGATCGAAGTCAATTGTGAAAATCGAAATAAATGAAAATCAACTAAAAAGCCAAGACTTTCAAGAAACATGATTAGGGTAAAATCAAACTGATACAAATATAAAACAAATTACCTCAATGTGAAGATCCATAGAAGCTTGAATCTCTTCCAGTAGAGAAGTCAAAAGCTTGAAGATCAACAAATCTTCGATGGAAAAACAATTAACCCTAACCCAGAAGTGAAAATGGAGAAGAAAGATTAACACATAGTAAGAACTTGAAGAAAGAGGGAAGGATGAAGAACAACCGTATTGGAGGAATAATAATTATTACCTTGAATGAAATAGGTAGAGAAACGATGAAACGATTGTGGAAACGATGAATCGATTGTGGAAACGATGAGCGAGAGGAACATGAGGATCGAGAGGACCGATCGTTTATAAACCCTAGAGTTATGAATCGTCGCTTTGGGGCCTGAATCAACGCCTTGAAGAACCCTAATCTGTGAATCCAAATTTAAAGCAAAATCAAAATCAAAATCAAATCCAAACTCTAGTTGAAGAATCCTTTGCAATCACGATTTACAACTCTAATATGAGTGAACAACAAAAGAAGAAATCAAACATGTTGTTGTTTAGCACGATGAAATCGAACTCAACTCCAAAGCTTTTGTTGAAAGAAAATCAGAAATCGAACTCCATATATGAAATCGAACTCCAAATCGCCGGTGGTTCATGCGTTCGTGGTTGCTGGTAGCTCATGGTCGGAAAATGTTTCTGAATCAGCGGGACACATTCTTCTTCAAATCGGAAGCCGCCTCCTGCTGGTGGCTCGGTGTTGAAATATGGAAGAAAAGAGAGGGTGATATGTTTGAAGCTTTGATTTTGAATTTGAAATGAGAAAGTAAAAGTTGAAGAAAGTGAAGATTTGAATTTGAATTTTGAATTTGAAATGCATCAATAATTTGTACCATATGCTTTGTGACTTGTCCTTAAGAGTTTTTTGAAAATCTTGCTTAAAATGGTTGTAACTTATGCTTAAAGACTTGTATTTAAGATAATGACCTAAATGCTTATATATGTAGTATAGATATATATATATATATATATATATATATATCTCATCGTGGAAATTATATTTAGCCATTTCTTGTACATCTTATGCTTCCTTCCAAAAGTCTCATTTGTGTTAGATGTCCAACTAATTAAAAAAATCAATTCTTTTGGTAATCCACAAAAATTCTAATAATTAAAAAAAATCTAAAAAAGAACAAAACACTGATATTTTCATAAGCTGACAAGATGATGTCATGGTCACCAAGCTAAAATTATTCTCTTCCAATTTCCATGCCAACTGTTATAATGCTTTTGTCATCGTCACTGATGTTTATGCAACTTTGTATTTGTTTGCTAAAATAATATTTGAAATATAATTTAATAAAAGATTAATTCTTATAATGCTTTTCATCTGTAACTAATGATTTTGGTTTTGTTTAATTTAATAAATTAACTGATAAACTAACTAATCATTAATAAGTTAGTTGATAGTTGATAAATTTTTCGTGTTTCAAAAAACTAGTTGAAAAATATAAAATGACAAAAAATCATTTTGAAAATCATTAATAATATGACGTAATAATTAATAATATGACTTTAACTTTTCTTTAATGTATAAAAAATGGTTTGAAAATTATTATATTTGTTTTTTAATGATTAAATATATTGAACATAATAATAATATTATAAAAATAATGGAGAAGATTAGTAACAATTCTAGATAATTAATGATTATTATTAATGAATAATTTATGACTAATATCTATTATGAATTTGAAGTTAATGCTAATTAAAGTAATTTTTACTTTTGGTCCATATGGTTTTCATTTTGTTATACTATTGGTCCTTGTGGCTAACTCCTTTAGAAAAAGTCAGTTAACTAAAGGGCATTTTAGTCTTTTTGTTACTTTTTCCTTATTTTTAATTAAAGTAAATAATGTGTATTTATTTATTATATTTTATTTTTATATATATACACATAAAACACCAAGTTACCCCCACCCCTCGAAAAAAAATCGTGTCGTCTTCTTCAAAGTACCACCAATAACCCCAAGATCCCGTCGGTTGTCGGCCACTTGCAAAACCTCCCATCTGTTAAGCTTACCGTGACCCTCTGGTTTAATCTTCGACTACTCGCCGCCTTCTTCTTCTGTCTCTCATCTCTAACCAACCCACTCTCACCCTTTTCTACATCTCCGAGCTGTGTTTTAGCCTCCTTACCATGACTATGCTCCACAGCTTTTTTTCGGATTTGGGTTGGAACAAATCACCATAGGAACACAACCACCCCTCTCCTTCCTCTATGGCAATCGTCTCTCTTTCGTCTTTTCTTCTACCTTTTGCTGCCACCACAACCACTGGAGAAGAACCCGTTTTTTTGGTTTAGTTTTTTCTCATTCTCAAACCTGGTTTCGGATTTGAGTTTGAATCTCCTTTTGTTTCTCATGATATTTGGTTAATCCTTTCTAGGAATTTAGATTAAGTTTCTTGCTTCTAAAAATGGGTTTGATTCATGATCCAAAAAGATCTAAATTGGGAGTCAGTGTTGTTAAGAGCATATTCGTTGGATATGCGATAAATAGCAAGGCTTATAGATTATTGGACAAAGAGTCAGGAGTTATAGTAGAATCCAGGGATGTTGAGTTCTTTGAAGATAGATTTTCAGAAGATGCTGAAAGATCAGAAACAACATTGACCTCTAATCCCTCTTGTTCATCTCGTGATAGTTCCAAAACCTCTAATGAGGCTGACGAACCACGAAGAAGCACAAAAGTGAGAAAAGAGAAAAATATAGGAAATGATTTCTACTCGTACTTGGTAGAAGGGACACAAAAAAAAGTGATTATAGAGTTCATTTTCTCTATCAGTATTGAAGAGGATCCCAAGACATTTAAAGAGGCCATGACTTCAAGGGATGCTCCACTGTCGAAGGAAGCAATAAATGATGAGATGGACTCCATCTTGGGGAATGGAACTTGGGTGCTGGCAGATTTGCCCACAGGGGTGAAACCCATTGATTCCAAGTGGATATCAAAAGAAAGATGCATACTGATGGTTCAATATCGTCCTTCAAGGCCAGATTGGTGGCAAAAGGATATAGACAGAAAGAGGGAGTTGATTATTTTGACACCTATGCTCCAATTGCTAGCATTAGTTCCATTTGAACTCTTATAGCAATTTCCGCCATAAAATGACTACTTATTCACAAAATGGACGTGAAAACAGCTTTCTTGAATGGCTATTTAAACGAGGAGGTTTACATGGAGCAACTTGAAGGTTTTGTAGTACCTAGACAAGAGAATAAAGTGTGTAAACTTATTAAATCTCTATATGGGTTAAAACAAGCTCCTAAATAGTGGCATGAAAGATTTGATACGACTATCACATCTTTCGGGTTCCGACATTATGGGGTCGATCGGTGCATCTACTCAAAATGCATGAAAGGGTATACTGTGGTAATTTGTCTTTATGTTGATGATATATTGATCATCGGAACCAATCTAGATGATACTCTTGAGACAAAAGGGTACTTATCCTCGAACTTTAAGATGAAAGATCTTGGAGAAGTATATCAAAAGGTCAGCATCTCAAATCTCTCTATGTCAATCTCACTACATAGAGAAGATACTGACCAAGTTTCAACATCTGAATATAAAGGAGTTTAACACTCCGTTTGATTCAAGTGTGAAACTCGATAAAAATATTGGTAGAGCAGTGGCCCAACTAGAATATGCTAGTGCAATAGGTGCATGATATATGCAATGCATTGCACTAGACCGGACATTGCTTTTGCTGTGAGTAGACTGAGTCAATATACCAGCAATCCGAGTTCAGATCATTGGAAAGTAATTGGCAGGGTATTGGGCTACTTGAAAAGAACCCAATAACTAGAGTTGACATACTCTACACATCCGGGAATCTTGGAGGGATATTTCGATGCCAGTTGGATATAGCACTCAAGTGATTCTAAATCCACAAATGGGTGGATTTATACTCTTGTTGGAGGGGCGATTTCTTGGGCGAGCAAGAAACAAACGTTTATCGCCCATTCGACTATGGAAGCCGAGTGCATTACCCTAGCGACAGCGGGAAAAGAGGCCGAGTGAATTAGAGATTTGTTGATTGATATCCATTTATGGCCTCGACCGACTCCTTCGATTCCCTTGTATTGTGATAGTGAGGCCACACTGTCAAAAGTATAAAATGCCATATATAATGGGAAGTCGCGACACATAGGTCTCCGACACAATTACGTGAGACAACTAACCAAGCCTCTGACGAAAGACTTGGTAGGGTCAACAACCAGAGACATGGGTCTGAAACCATGTAGAATTAGTTAGTGATTTGGATATAGTGCTTCTATCTACCAAGTTTAAAAGGTTACAACAAGTCACTTAACTGATAGAATGTACTATCAAATGATAGATCCATGTAAGGTGAAAGATAGTACCGCGTTGTCGAGAACAAAGATGAGTCACCTCTTAACAAAGTTTAGAGGCATCTTAACAACGAAGATGTTATAGAACTTTGCCTATATGACTTAGAGGTGGTGTCGCCTCAAACGAAGAGTAGTGGTTTCTCTACTAGTAAGTTATGAAACAGGGTTTAGCGCATGATGATATGTGTTGAGAATTCAACATATAATGCACTCGGTTTACGTCTTATTAGTTAAAATTAGTTTCCTTTCATTCCCACTTTGAGTCATTTTGATTAATTTCTTTATAGCTTTATTATGGAGCTAAAATATTGTGGTTAACTTGTTGGGATGTAAAGATACAAGCTAACGGTGAATTTTTACTAAAACAGCCTGATGCTACAGCATTGCAGTAGCAACCACCTGATACGTGCTTGGCTTTACGAGGAGCTTAACGATTAAGCCACTGCCTTTTGGATGCTTACTGGAAGACAGCTGAAAATGGCTGGAAGACTTTTTAAAATATGAGATTTTTGACTTTATATGTACTCTTGTACTTTAGAAGCTCTTTGGTTGACTTTTGGGTATTAACCTTTGGGTAAATCTTTTGTTGTGTAGTGCCAACCTTTGTGTATAAATAGGGGGCATAGCCTTGTGTTTTAGACACACCTTCTAACATATTTTCAAGATCAAAATCAGCTGGTTAAGGCTGATTTTGAGAGACCCTTTTGAGAAATTCCAAGTTCTTGAGTTTTAAAAGCTTTCATCCTTTAAATTCTTGTCTTTTAATTTCTTGTTATTTATCTTATGTTCTTTTACGTTTATTGTTATTTACTTTTCGTTATTTAATTTCCGCAATTTATATTCTCGTCATTTACATTTCCGTCATTTATTTTCTCGTCATTTACATTCCTGTCATTTATTTTCTCGCTATTTACTTTACGTAATTTACGTTTATGTCTTTAATTTCCGTCATTTAATTTACTTTCCGTTATGAGTAGCTAAGCTTTTATAGCTTGGGTGTGAGACGGAAATGTGAGATTTTCAAAACCAAACAAAAGTAGCTAAGTGTTTTCGTAAACAACGTTCCATTGTTTCATTCGAGTTTTTATAAAATTCAAGCACACTTCTTGACGGGTTGATCACTTCGAAAGTGTTAAAGTGTGATGAACTTAGAGATAAGCCATTAATAAGCACGTCAACTTGAATGACATAAGAGGTAGACTTGAGAAAGTTGCCGACAAGGAGACTTGTCATTTATGTTTTTCAAAACTTAAATCCCGACGGGTTGGTCACTCTTAAAAAGTGTCAAAGTGTGATAGATTCAGAGATGAACTATCAAGAACACGCCAACTCGAATGATATGGGAATCGACTCGAGAGAGTGATTTTTAACAAARAGATTTGTTTATCCATATATTTTGAAAACACCATCGTGTCACTATCCCTGGTTCGGACACCACATAGAGATATGGGTGGAAAGCTATAATATAGTGCAATGGTGAAGTCCGAGAGGAATGCCTTCAAAATAGATGGTGGAACTTAGTTTCAAAACACTGCTTGCTATAGCATTCCTATAGCATTGGCTGCTAGAATTTGTGTTTGTGTCTCACCTTAAGTCTCACACCCTTGTTTTTTTTTTGTATTTTGTCTTCTGTTTTAATTCACCTTACAATCAAACAAAAGTCTTCAAAATCGTCATCTGAAATCATCTCTTTCATTGGACTCTCATTTAACTTTGGCTACAATCTCCGTGAACGATAATCCGGTACTTGTACCACTTTATTACTTGGAAAGACGACGTTGGGCCGTATTGTATACTTGCTTTGTGGCCCAATTTCATTAAGTCTAAAGGTGTGAGATATCACCCGACCACATGACCATATTTGCGCTCAATGAGAGAGCAAGGTTGATAAACGATGTGTGTAAGTAAGCCTGAGTGGTCACAATATTCAAGGTTTAAATCGTAAGGATACCATTGGATTGATCCCTTCTTGCATACTTACATTAAACAGGGTTTAATCCTAGTGATACCACTGTAATATTATCTACTATGAATGTCAGAAAACTTTCCAACCTGGTGGAGGATTGAAGGAAATTTTAGTGGGTTGGAAGTTTGTCTTCCATCCCACATTGGTAGATAAAGAATTTCTATAGAAATTTATAATGCTTTCTCTAGAATTGGGCTTTGAACAAGTTGGTGGACACATGGTGGTCGAGTCTTGAGTGGAAGGCCCAACACACACACGCGCGAGTGGTCGTGGCCGAGGGCGCGGGTGCGGGATTCACGAAAGTGGCGCGAGGAGGCGCACTTTGCACTTCTCACGCTGCATTGGAGCAGAAGGAGCCTCGCCCCGAGCTCCGAGTATCTTTTTGGTACAAAGTCGAGAGAGAAGGAAAATATCTGATTTTTTTAAATCAATTTTAAAACTAATCTAACCATGTTTTAAAGAAAATGATTGTTGGAGGAAAATCCTCCACTTGAATATGCGATATATGGGGAGGATTTCGTGGGGGTTATAGGGTTTCACCCAGTATATATATTGGGTTGTAGCCGACTCTAAGAACACACAAAAAATCAGTTCTTTTCCTTCTACGATCGCTGCTTTGGAACATTCTTTGTCTGTCTACCAATTTTTGCATCCACCGTGCTCTATTTTTTTTTATCGCTGTTCATAAACGAAAACGTATACTGCACCAAATTCTGGGGCTTTGCGACTAGCAGACTCACAGCGAGAAATAGTTGTCGTATAAAACCTTAAAGGACAAGTTTTACCGTGCAGATTACGATTCATCGACAGTTTAATCATGTTGGTTTTATATTTAGTGCATTGTATTTAATTTCTGTTCACTAAGTGAACAACTTTGCTTCTATTCCTTTCTTTCATTGAATCTATCGCGAAAAATAGATTCAATCTATGTGAATTGGCAGTTTGTTGAGGTGTTGTGGGTTCTGAACATAAAAAGTTATCATCTTTGATGTTAAAATTTTTAACTTTCCCGTTAAAGATTTAAACTTTATTTGTTTCATCTATCTTACTCAATTTAATTTTCAACATTTAGGTTAAGTTTCTTGCTTCTAAAAATGGGTTTTATTCATGGCAGAAGAAGATGGAACAATGGCTTGTGTTCTGATTTGGGTTTGATTCATGGTTTTAAAGTTCGAACAGTCGGTTTAATTTATGGGGCATAGATTTTGATTGGTTTTGATTTCGAGGTTTGGATTTAAGTTTGATTTTGAATTTTCGGTATATGTACGTTACTATGTTATGGTGGTCGGTGGCTGGAGAAGATGATTGGAAAAAAAATGTTTGGCTCGAGAAGATGAAGGCGGTGGTCATTCAAGTTCCGGTTATATGATTTTTAGTTTTCTAAATTAGAAAATAAACAAAGTTGGTAAAGGACTAAGTTGCCCTTCACTTAACGGATAGAGTTAACGGTTGTTAATGGGAGGTACCAATTTGTTACAAAAATACAAACCCTAAGGGCAATCTAGGAATAAATAAATTATGGGGACCAATTCAATGAAAATCTAAAACCATATAAAAACCAAATCCACAATTTAAGAAAAAGGTGTTGAGGTTTCTACTTTCTATAACAAGTGCAGAAATATAGTTATTCTACAAGTCAACTTCTTTGTGTTTTCTGGTCTATATGATTCTTCTTCCCGTTATTATATATCCTATGCTTACTCCCAAATGAAAATCAAGATCACCAAAACGCCCCATAGCAGCCCTTCACAGCTCCTGAAAGTATGCTTCTTTCCCTTCGTCTGATTTGGATCCCTTTTATGATATGGATAACCACTGCAGCTGACTTCGAAACACACTACTGTGGCCTCAACACCACCAGCCACATCAACGGCACCGCTTACTATTCAAATGTCATTCAAGTTCTTGGCTCACTTTTTTCAGATAAATCCGTCGATGATATCAGGAATTTCTCAGACAAGAGTGCTGGAAACAGACCTCCAGACAAAGCCTATGGGCTTTACCTTTGTCGGGACGATGCACTCCCGAACGACTGTCGTAACTGTTTGCTTAAAGCCCGTGCTAATATTGAGGTGTCATGCCCATTCTCAGTAGCGGCAGTGTGGTGGAGCGACCTCTGCATGTTGCGCTATGCCAACTATTCGATGGTCTCGGTTATGGACTCCGACTCTTTTATTTCAGAGTGCAACAAGATAGATATTTCTGAAATGGTTGCGGAACAAAGTCGGTTCTGGGAAGCTGGTACAACTTTGATGGGTCAATTAGCATCCCGGGCTTCAAAACAAGAATCCAAGCTTCTTGCACATGATGAGCAAAATTACCATGGTAGTAATATGACTATTTATGGATATGTTCAGTGCACACCAGATTTATCGAGCTCCGATTGTGATCGATGCCTTCGAGATAGTATAAGAAATCTGCGGCGTTATTGTTTCGGGAGAGAAGGAGCACGCGTGCTAACCCCTAGTTGTAATGTTAGATTTGAGATCTATAAGTTCTTAACATATGCAGCAAACACGCCAGACACAAATGGTATGACATCAAATTCATGCACCTTTTTATAATTTCATCTTGCTCATTAGAGTTTCTTTAATAATATGTTCTATGATATCAAAGATACTTCTCGAACCAGAAGAGGGATACTTGTCTTAGACCAAATATTAAAAGGGATAAAACTAAACAAATCGTACTTTTAACATGCAGGGAAAAAGAAAATTTCATCAACTATAATTGCAGCCATCGTTGCTATAATTGGTGTGCTTGTGGTGATAGCTGGCATATGCTACTGGTTCATAACGAAGAAACCGCGTCCGATCATATTCAAGGATTTCAAGGATGAAACTGGTATGTTGAAACACATTCATTGACAGTGTTACTTAAAACAAGTTTGAGTAGCATCTACGTTCGTCAAAGTATCGGTTGTTTTCAAATAGTTTATCCCAATTCAGAAGCATGTACTTTGCAAAAAATTACCCAAGTTTTGTTATTATATCGATGAGCCGAGTAACTCTAGAGCATACATGATGCCAGAATATTAGAGAATACAAGACAATATCAACCATGAAACCAGGAAGTCCCTCTAAATCGACCAAAAAACTTATAAAACGAACCCTTCAAAATGTGGAATTTCACCTAAAAGAACATCAGACGACTTTGCCCGCCTCTGATCCTCCTTAAAGGTGCACTCACATGACAAACATCATCGGTCCGCCACTGTTGATAAACATATAGAGTACTAGTTATGAAAATTTCACAGAAGTTTTTGTTAATTTGATTTTCTTCGATCTACTTTAGGTGAGAGCGAAATGATAACAGAGCAGTCTCTGCAGTTTGAATTGGGCACGATCCAAGCAGCTACAGACAATTTCTCTCTACATAATAAAATAGGTGAAGGTGGGTTTGGTGGAGTATACAAGGTACGAAATGGAGTTCCTCGAATCTTTTCTTGTGTAAAGTATGTTCTAAAATATAACCAAATGATTGGATTAGTATCTTATTTAGTTATATATATATATGTATATGTATCGATCGGCAGGGGATTCTTCAAAATGGGAGTCAAATAGCTGTGAAGAGACTAGCCAAAAGCTCGGGACAAGGTGCGCTGGAGTTCAAGAACGAAGTTGTATTACTAGCCAAGCTTCAACATAGAAATCTCGTTAGACTATTGGGATTTTGCCTCGAAGATGAAGAGAAGATCCTCATCTACGAATACGTTCCTAACCACAGTCTTGACTTCTTTCTATTCGGTTAGCCTCAATACCTCAGCTTCTGCCATATAAATTCTACTAGCGATCGATACAAGAGTTGTTGTGGCTAACCTGGTCTAGAAGTTTAAATTTTACTAAGATAGTTTTCTTGACAAGCAACCTAGCGGCCAAAGAAACTGCACCCGATTACCACGACGAGTCTCGATCTCATAATCGCAAGTTTCAAATGCTAAGTTGATCATCTGAATCGGTTAAAGGTCGCCCACTGATAAAAATGGGATCTTTTGTGAAGGCATATTTACTATTTCAGTAAATATGCATTCAACATCAAATATGGAAAGTTTAAGTACCACATGGGCATTCAACACCTTTCGTTTTTTTTCCTATTTTATCAAAAAGTGGATCCAGAAATTGTTATATTCTAACTTTAGGACCACTAATTTAACGAAGTTGATTGACTTTGACTCGACTTAGAAATAACATGTCCATTATCTTTTTGTTTTTGGCGTGACCAGTAGGAGTCTGGCTAAATGGCTCCATCATATGACATATTAGTAGTTCCACATAAAATTAAGAAGCAACTACTGAGTGACTCAGGGACCCGTGTCTAGTAAGTCATCCTTGATGTTTTGAATACTGCAACTTGTATCCATTTGCTATCTTTTATAGGGAAGCTTCCTCCAAACTAATAATATATAGTATTGTTTAATTAAAGTTTGCTTTACCATTCTAACTGTTTTGAAGCTCACTTTGATTAATATATATGTGTGTGTTTGTGTGTGTGTAGATCCCGCAAAACAAGCGCAATTGGATTGGCCAACACGTTACCGCATAATCGGAGGAATTGCTAGAGGGATGTTGTACCTACACGAGGATTCTAGATTAAGAATCATCCATCGGGATCTCAAAACTAGCAATATACTGTTAGACGAAGACATGAATCCAAAAATTTCAGATTTTGGCATGGCAAGGATTATTTTTGGAAATCAAACACAAGCAATGACAAATAGAATTGTTGGAACTTAGTAAGTTGTCTAACTATCACTTCACAAATAAAATTAAAACTATATTTAGTAATACTTGATGAAAAATGCTCTATTTATATTAAAAAAATCTCTAAGCTTTTGACATTGTATTTTTCTTGTAAGTGGATACATGTCGCCAGAGTATGCGATGCATGGCAGCTTTTCCGTGAAGTCAGATGTATTCAGTTTAGGTGTATTGGTTCTCGAGATCATTAGTGGTAAACGAAGCACAAGTCTCTTTCAATTTGGTTACGGTGACCTTCTACACCATGTGAGTATACCCATTAGAGTCATATAATAAACATGATCTTATTCAATTTGCTAACCTACTTTACTTCGAAATATTCTTTTCTAGGCTTGGAATAAATGGAAGGATGGAGAACCATTCGGGATACTTGACCCGAGCTTGGTGGACTCTACCTCACAAAACGAAGTCTTGCGTTGCATCAATATCGCCTTATTGTGTGTTCAAGAAGATGCTGAATTAAGGCCTTCAATGGCATCTGTACTCCACATGCTCAGCAGTTACTCGGTTGCTTTACCGTTGCCTCAAAATCCTCCATTTGTATCTAGGAATAGAGTTAGACACGTAACGTCAAAAATGGCGGAATCAGATGACAGTATATGCACTGTTTGGCCTACTGAAACTTCACAAATTACCGATGTACATCCTCGATAAACATCACTTAAATGAATTAGTCACTAGTTGTTACACGTTGTATCATTTTTTTTGGAATAAAGGTGTCCTATAATATCTTTGAAGTTCATATATCCCATAACATCTATCATGTTTACGTTCATCAGAAGGATCATTTAGGACCATATATTAGTAGATCGGAGAACTTCTCCATCAAAGAATATTCGATAAGGAACTTTTTGACTTCGAGGTGGATGGTCTAAAGGTTCATCACGGAATCATTTAGGACCATATATTAATTAATTCCCAAACACCATAAACTCAAAAGAAAGCTAAAAATTTGTTGGGAAATACTATTTTGTTCATGATTAATCAGAAACCCATTATTGTTGAAGTACTCCCACCAGTGAATATAGTCCTCAATGTGGGGATCTTATCCATAAGGAATAAGAGTTTTGAGTACTATATAGATATTGACCATCTTCTTGATAAAAAGTAATAATGGGTTTATAGGGTTTCAGTTTCAATTACTATTTACTTTGGGTTTGCATGATGTATATGTAAAAAGTTTATGTCCACTACAAGAGTCACATAGAAACAATTATGTATTTTTACGTGTATTCAACAAATCTTCAGTATTTATATATTAATATGACATTCATTATCAATATATATATATATACATATATATATATGTGTCTATATATATATATATATACACACACAGGGCCGATCCTAAGATTTTTGATGCCCTGTGCGAAAATAATAAAAAATGCCCCTAAGTCTATTTTTTAAGTCAATGAAACAATGAAACATGGGATTTTAAAGAGTTTAGAACTTATTCAAGCTAAGTATCTCATTCTCATGTTGATTTTTTTAATAATAAAAAAAATACAATGGGAGGGGAAACAATCAAAACCCTGAATACAAAATATAAAAGGATAAATTCTGGATTAAGATCATGCTTTCTTTTTTTTCCAGTTTTTCCTTTTCCAAATTGAAATTAGCAAAATAGAAACTTTATTTCAATATGTGGGACCTTAAAGACAAGGAAAACTATAATTAGTTTTTAACTAAAATAGTAAATCACATCCAAATTAGCGTCATAGTAAGCAAAAGGTAAAACTCAAAAGTTACAGGTCTAACGACTAAAGGCTAAAGGTTTATCTGTTAGTAGCTTAATAAGTTTAATGAAACTAACAACTTATTCGCTCAACTATGCATGACTGTTTCGTAGTGGCTTAATGATATAGAAAGTGACTTATCTAGTAAGCTTCTAGGGGAGCTTTATATAGAAAGTCAAGTTTTTTTTCCAAACATGTCATTTCGAACTAAAAAAAAGCTCTTTACATATGCGAAAAAACTCTCTCAAACAAAAACTTTTCCAACTTATACAAACAGATTAATTCATATAGACAACTTTATACAAACAAAAACTTTTCCAACTTTCCAACTTTTTCCAACAATGTGCATTCAATATTCATCACTACTAGGCTTCAATATTCATCACTACTAGGCTTTGGGTATGTTTTTATAATTAAAGCTCAATTGTCCAATTCTCAAATTATTAAACTCAAAACTAGTAATAAATGACAAATTGATGCCCCTTTAGGTTTTGATGCCCTGTGCGGCCGCACGGGCTGCACGTGGCCAGGCCGGCCCTATATATATATATATGTATATATATAAGAAGAACTGATTAGTTTGTGATAACTGTGAGATCCAATCTCAACCACAAATCAATAGATAAACTAAGAAAATTTATAATTTTGGTAATTTTGAATTAAAATTTTAATACAAGAGCATTTTAGGTATTTTCTCTTCTCTCTCCGTCCTCCGATGATACCTAAAAATATTGATTATGTTAAACAAAAGACACAGTGTGATACCCAAGCACTGCACATATAAGATGCATTGTGATACCACTGTGTTACATATCCGATTGACCACACAAACGACCTCACCTAAACACATATAAGATGCATTGTCATACCACTGTGGCATCACTGGAAGACGGTAGCTAGAGGACAGTGGCCGGAGGCCGAGGGACGGAGAGAGAATAGAGGAGAGATGAGAGTTTTAAAATACCTAAAATGTCCTTGAATTAAAATTTTAATTCAAAATTATAAATTTCTTAATTTATCTATTGATTTGTGGTTGAGATTGGACATCACTGTTACCACAAACTAATTAGTTTTCATTTGATTAGGCCCCTTCACATGTATACAATAACTCTTTACTATTCATACAATATGATACATACTATTCATCATGAATATACATACTATTCACCACAAGTATTTATATATGTTCGCGTATATATAACAACTTTTCAATATTCATACATCAGTATGATATTCGTCATGAATATACATTTTTAGTGTAACATTCATCATGAATATACATACTATTTATCGTTAAAATTTATGTATGATCACGTGTATACAATACTCTCTAATATTTATATTAGTATGATATTTATTATAAATATTAATTTTCGCCATAATATTTCATCTTGCATACACATATTATTCATCATGATTATACTACAGTTTCAACTTTATATACTTTAGTTTTTATTTTTATTTTTATTTGGTTCTCGATTGATTTGGATGAGTTTCCAATTCGTCTCGTAGATTTATATGGTTTAACACATACTAAGTCAATGAATGGATTCTCGACCGTTCTCGATTAGTCTCGATAGGTTCTCAATCGGTCTTGATGGGTTCTCAGTCGGTCTTGATGGGTTCTTGATCGGTCTTGATGGGTGCTGGATTATGGTGATGAAGAAAGTGGTGTCTTATGACATTGAAGAAAGTGTTGAATAAGGTGATGTCGTGTTACAAACTTATGGTGTCGAATTGTTGTACTCACTTAAGCGTACATAGATATTCATAATGAATATAACACATATATACCATTTCACGTAAAAACGGTTAAAATAAAATAAAAAAACTACATTGAGATTGATGTCATATCGAAAAGCATGAAATCCTCATTTTTTTGATTTAATTTGTTTGATTAAAATATTAGTAATTTTTAAGATAATTTATTTTAAACTTTTAAAGAGTTAAAATGTTTTAATTAAAAAAGAAAATAAAAAATCACAAAAGGTAGGAATTGATAGAAACTGAGTGTTCTTTTCTTTTTTACCCCTAATCACTTTAATCAAAAAAATATATTTAATATGAGTTGTTGGATCAAATAAAATGGAGTGCCGATATCATATCAGTTCTTATGTTTAAAATGAAAATTGAGTTGTTTGAAGTCCCTCTCTCTCTCTCTCTCTCTCTCTCTATATATATATATATATATATATATAGACTTGGGATCATGTGAGACCATCCTGTTTTCGTGAGACCCGTGAGACCAACATTTTACACTTGAAACTTTACA
>NC_037537.1:1322193-1341054 GCF_001531365.2 Cynara cardunculus var. scolymus | reverse complement strand
AATATTGTTTGTTTATTTGGAACAATTTAGTTTGTTTGTAACATTGTGTGATACTTTAAATTGTATATGTTTTGTAATAATTGTTTACTTTAATCAATGTATGATATTTGGTTGCATTTTAATTTTTTAGTTTTATCCATATTTTTACAGATTTACAGGATTTAAATATTTATTGAAAAAACAAAAAAAAAATTTAAAATAAAATTCTTTTCCCAGCGGAACCGGCCGCCGGTAATTTTTTTTAATTTTTTTTGAAAATCTTATTTAAATTAAAAAAAAAAAAACAATACCGGCGGATTTCCGGCGGATCCGGCCGCCGGTAAAAGTTTTTTAAATCTTATTTAATTAAGTTTTTTCCGGCGAGAAAATACTCCGGCGGATATATCCGCCGAAAAAAAGTTTTAATTTTTTTTATTAAGTTAAACCAAATTCCTTAATTTTTCCGGCGAAAGATTTCCAGCGGCCGTAATCCGCCGGAAAAGAAAAAAATCCGCCGGAAACCTCGACGGAAAATAAATCAGCGGCGCCCTCTTTTCCGGCGGACAAATCCGCTGGAAATCTGCCGGAAAAACCAATTTCCGGCGGATTTCGGTCGGATTTGTCCGCCGGAAAAGAGGGTAATTTTGGTAGTGAAATATTTGACAAAAATTCTTAAAAACATTTTTTAATGCATAAAATACTGTTTATTTATGCATATTACTTAAAATTCAAGATCATAAGTAAACTGTGCGTAAATACAATTTATTAAAGCTTCATTTTTAAATTTGTATAACTAATTATAGATAAACATAATAAAATACGGGATACATATGTAATTTTGAATATAAAAAATTTCAAATATAATTAGAATAATCATTAATTATAAAAAATACTTAATTATTATCTTTATAAAAATTATATTATTAAACGATAAATAAATTACTTTATTATCAAATCTAAATTAAATTATAAATAAAATATTGAATTAAACAAATTACATAAAAAAAACCAGAACTTTAAATAGTAAATTTAATATTAATCTTGATATATTTTTTTACACATTTTTATGATATATTAAATTTATATTTTATTCAATAATAAAAACATTACCGTTTTTTCAAAACCACTAAAAACCGTATTATATCAACATAAATAAATAATAAAACAAAACATTAAAATCGAGACCTTCTAATAATAAATAAAGATGAAATAGTTAAATTGGTTTGTTTAAAAATTTAATTCAAGAAGTACGAAATGATGATTCGTAACAAGAGCACCAGTCTTGCGGTTGCAATGTCAATATCACCTATTTCCACTAGATAAGCATCAAGTGGCTCTCTGAAACTTTAATTTCCCAACAACATCACATGGCCGATCACCATCTTTGTCTCTTTTCTGAACTTTCCCGATCCAAAAATCCAAAATCAGAAAAAGCGTACACTTCTTTTGATGAATTACAAGTCACTGATCCACATATGCATGCTACAAATTTGGTAACTTACAGCTCTTGCGAAAGCGGTTCCTTTTCATCATCAAGAATGGTAGGACGTTAACTTCTCATCACACAATCTAAACCTGTAATCATCAGTCCAGCTCGATGCTTTTGCTTCTTTAATTGATCAACAAATGGCTTGTTATGATGATGGGTACATGTGGCCTCAAGATCAACACCTCACATATGATCTTCTACATCACCCAGATTCAGTAAGTTTTTCTGGTTATGATGAAGTTGATACTTATGATACTTACACTGTTTCTGAGTTTTATGAGCCTAAATTCATAGAACATTATCATCATCCACAAGATTATGATTATGGTCATAATTCATATTCATCGGCTGGTCCTGAGATCAATTACTTTGCGTATAACTATGTGGAGCCTAAGTTAATTGCATATGAACCAGTTGCTTGTGACACTGGCTATGTCTCGTATCACACCAACTATTCGATCTCTTATCCTCAACCAATGGATTCGGGATTTAACGAGCCTGAATTTGAAGAGTATGATCCAACCCCTTATGGAGGTGGCTATGATATTGTGTCTGTATATGGAAAGCCCCTTCCACCATCAGATAAAACTTGTTATCCTCGTTCTAACCCCAACCCCATTGAGCCGACCCCCAAGTCCAACCCTGAGTTTAAACCCGAACCCACGTCCAAGCCTGAGCCCGGGTCTAAACCCATCTTTATTCCAACTCCTATCCCTCTGGTTGACCCTAAACCTGAGCCTGTTCCAATTCCTGTTCCTTTGGTTGAGCCTGAGCCTGAGCCTGAGCCTGCGCCTGCGCCTGTTCCGGTTCCTATGCCTGAGCCATTAGAGTCGAAAGAAGTAGGAGCAACGGAAAGGGAAGAACACAGTTATCCTGATTATGGATATGATTATCCTTGGCCTGAATATGATCATGGATATGGAATTGGAGTGGGGTATGATCATGGATATGGGAAACAAGTGGTTCAGATTCCTCCATATGAATATAACCCAGAAGTTGTGGACTTGTGTGAAAACATTTTTGGGAGTTGGCCTTGTTTGACTAGGATTCGGAAGCAACAAATGGGTGTTGATAATAATCCAGGAATCACTTATCCTGAAAAGGGACACCGTAATCCATGGGAAGATTGTGCTAATTATTTCTTTCGAGGTCCGGTGAGAGCATCTTACGATCAATAAGGTTATGGTCATGGGTTTTGTACAATAATTGTATGCGTCTCTTATGCTTTTGTATTATCTTCTATGTAAGTGTCGCATTCGGTACTTGATTTCTTTTGTTTCGTAAAAGTAAAAATCGAAGTAAAAAATGAATATTTACAAACTTCACAACGTACAAGATTGAAATGACGTGTTGATATGTATTGGTAGAGCATCCGCGGACCGCAATTATGAAGGTCTAAAGAGATTTATGATTTTGTCTGATTCGATTTTCATTTTTCTATTTCCGACATATTTAATAAACCTTTCAGTCTCAATCATGTACCGGTTTCATAGTTTATATAATAAAGAACTATAATAATAAGAATTATAATCGTTAAAAGTTACTTATACTGTTAAAACGTAAGTCTTGATGTTCATTTATGTACCAAGGAAATTAATAAGTCGGAATGCATTTAACAATATATTGTGGTACATTTAATCCACTATCCACCAATAATGAAAATACGAACACGTATAGACACAAAGGCATCAACATCTTTTCTTAACGATTTTAGATATTTGTAAGTTCTTCCCTTCATATTTACAAGGTTTTTTTTTGTTAAAACAGGTTAAATAACGTTTTAATAGGTTTGTCCAGTAACTTATTTTTTAACAAGGATATAATTCTTCAGATGTTTAGCTTTGTTCTAATAACTTACTGTAACAACTTCTCCATTTAATAACCCATAATCAGATTTTGGTAACTAACTATTTGCAACTTGACAATTCAATCTGTCCATTGGGGCCTACCCCTGAGATGTGGATCATAAGGAAACAATATTTTTGATTATTCATTCGAATTTTTCGTCTATTTTTGCTATTTTTTAAAGTATATATATGATATTTATATACGACAAATGTAACAAATAAACTCAAACATCCTCCTCAACTTTGGTGAGGTTTGAATCTCCAGACTTCCTAGGAAACCAAGGACTACGATACCGCTAGGCCAAAGAACTCTTGTTGTGAATAACTTGTTTTGATATATAATATTTCTTTTTCTTTTTTATTTTTCGATAAAATTAGTTTAAGGGTCCAACTCTATGGAGTTTGAAAAAGTATGTCGTTTCGTTTATATGGACAAAACCACATTGTTACAAAGGCAACATAAGATAATTTGGTTCCTAATTTGGATGGAGAGATTAAAAATTCTAACGTAGGCTACCACTACTAGAAAGCTGGGTATTTCCAGCGAATTTTCCGACGGTATGAACATAAGCATATGGGGGTGTGCAACTGTGAATGGCCCTATTTTCTTATTCATGGACTGGAATGGAAATTTTTTAGAGGCATATAAAGAGGTTTCTTAAAATGGGTAATAGAATTTACACAAATGTAAAAGTGTTATGGTCGAAACTCGTTCATCGACAGTTTTTGGTTTAATTCTCAATGATTAAACGGTTATATATGAATTTAGTAACATATGACAATCAATAAAATATAATGTGCTACAGAACATGTAATAATTGATGATATGGAGGACCCCCCATGAATGATGAAGATCACAGCTTCACTACTAAAAAGAGGTTGTCATTAATAAACGTTGTGCAAGGTAATCCTTGATTCTCGTTTTTCATATATACCTGGATTCTCGTTTTTCATATTTATATGAGAGATCGACAGTTACGGACGGTTATAACCGTTAATGGATAAGATTGGAGAAAAGTTACAACTAAATCAAAGTTTCCAGGACCAAACTTTGACTCTAAGTCTAAGTTTGGGAACACTAATCCGAAATCTGATTATGCTACTTTGAGTTTTAGACTTAGGCAATTTTCTAAGCCTAGATGTTCAAACCCAAACTCCGACTATACAGTTCATCTCTAGCGACTTCAACTTTGGTGCTACTTCATTGTTAATGAAGATTCTTTGTTTTCCAACATACTACTAGATATGTGCAATTTTGTGGGTGCTTCTCAGATCTGCCATTAATGTTAAAGATTTTTTGTTTTTTTTCTCGATCTTGAAGTTGTTTATCGAGCGTTCTCCTCTATTCCGCAACTATTTTTGTCCAACCAACAATTTCATTTCCATGTATTGATTCATTTGAGTTTTTTTCAATTCTTCGATTCCTTTGTTTTTGGATGTGTGACCATTGTTGTGCTGTTGTTTTGAAGCCTCATTTGGTTTAAAGTATTATCAATAGTTTCTAAACTTTGTTGGTTGCTATATAATCAACCACTCTCCGTTGATTATCTGATAGTTTACAATCATTCAGATTTTAAGTTCCAATTTAGAAGAAAGAGTTCATACCGGTAAAGTTTTCAAAAGGAACATGAGAATCATCAATAATTGCAAGATTACATATTTTGGAAAGCCGAATATTGAATCAACTTCTTCAACAAAGATCATTTCTCTGTAGAAATGAATGGATTTGCACCATGTGAAGGCACATCTTAGAATACTTTTAGGTGACGTTTGGTTTGATAGAATGGTTTTGAAGGATTTGGATTTCGTGGAAGGATTTGGAATTCAAAGGATTTTGAATCTTTGGTGTGTTTTAGTTTGTTAGATTTGGAATGGAATTGAATCCCATTTTTCATAATAACAAATTATAAATATTTATAAAAATAAATAAATGATCTTTTTATTAATTGATTATTATAAAACAAATATTTTCAACATATTTTAGAACATTACTAGTTGTGTACCCGCGCAATGCGGTGGAAGCCGTGAATTTTAACGATTTTGAAGTTTCACTGGTTTTATTACAGAAGATTTAACGATGATATAAGTTACACTTGGTCTTTACATATTAATAAAATTTGAATGAATAAGAGTTATGGTTCCAATTACAGTCTATCGATGAAAAAAAAATTTATGACAGTTTAAAATCCAATATATTTAAAATCCAACATATTTAAATGACTCCACAAATGTGTTCGATTTACACCAAGAGCAAAGAATCAAGAGATCGAAAGCGAGACCAAGAGTTTCAAAACAATTGAATGAGAGATGAATGGGAGAACTTTTAATAACTCATGATGAATATCAGTTTGAATCTCACCTTGGGGATGGGGAGAAGACATAGAGGTATGAGAGGGTGAAGGCATGAGTGAGAGGTGTCAAAAGTATCTCAAGAACATGAAAAGAAGAAGTAATAATGTGCATTGGTAACTTGCACTATATGTTATTTTAATTGTAGATTAAGAGATTTTAAGACTGAATGCATAAAATAGTACGTAGTGCTTAATGCATTATGAGTTTTTTAAAACTTTGTGCATAAATGTATAGTACTTTGTGCATTAAAAAATGTTTTTTAAGAATTTTGATAAATATGGTTTATAAAGTAGTATATATTTTACATAATTCTATGAAATCTCGTGCAATATCAACATCCCCCATAGGATTTATAAATCCCATATTCTGGAATTAGAAACCGAAATGGAATATCATTATCCATAGCATTTGTTTGTCATGTAAATAGATAATGAAATAAAATGTTATTGGTACCACAATATGATGCATACAACAAATTGCACTTTGTACATTATCTATATTACCTTATAAACCAGATTTATCAAAAGTTTTAAAAATATCAATGCATAAAGTACTATACATTTATGCACAAAGTCTTAAAAGTCTTAAAAACAACTCATAATGCACAAAGTACTACTATTTTATGCATTTAGTCTTAAAATATCTTATCTCTTAAAATCTCTTAATTACAACCGAAAAAGCACATGGTACAAGTTATTCAACTATTCAACTTTCTCAAACCCAACGTAACTTTAGTTGTTCCCGGAAAGGCTCTGCATTTTCAAATCGTAGCTTTTCAAATCACCGATATTCAAATTTCAAACACATCACCACCTCCAAACACCTTTTTCATCTATGCTTCACTATTTTGAGGAGAGAATCAGAGCTCCTTTCATGGTGATTTACTGAAGAATTTCTTGTATTTCATGCTCAAAGAAGAAGAGAAAATGATGCAGATGGATTGGAGACCATGTTTGGATGAGTACGAAAAACTTATCGCTCGTATGAAGAGTCCAAAGTCAGTTTCTGAGCTCTTTCATGCTTGTTTAGAGTTTATGTTGATCTCACTATTGTGATACCATAGTGATCAAATTATACAAAATAATATGGATTTTCGTAGGTTTCAAGTTTTTTTTACTGATTTCTTTGCTAAATTAGGTCTAATCTTTGTTCCACGGGATCCAATTTTAACCTTTCTACCAATTTTTTTGCCCCTTTTCTTCATCCGCCTAATTTGATTTCCTTTCCTGTATCATAAAATTCCTTTCATACAATAGGAGAGCAGAGATGGCTGGGTATTTAGATGTTCTTAGTGCTCTTGCTAGGTACTTTGTTTCATCATGATAAGACTCTCTATTATGTTTATTGAAGTACTATTTTCCATTTTGACTGATTTTGATGTTGGTTTCTATTGCTGTTTGCTCTTGGTAATAACTTGTTGTTTTCATGAATCTTCACTTGTATTGTTTTTTCTTTACTTGATGTTGGTTTTCTTTATCTATTGTGAAAGCAATACATTTTTTTTCTTTTAGTTGATGTTGGTTCAGGTTCATCATCCAAACAGGTCATCTGCTTACCTACCCTTCAAGTTTTTATTTTTCTCGTCTTGGCAATTTATATAGTTGATTGTCTTGTATATTTATATCGTTGGTAATGCTTCTCACTTGATTGTTCATGTTCTCTACACTCTGATGATTCAAACTCTGGGTTTATACTTCTCACCCTTTCTCAAACACGCCAACTCAAATTTCCTCTAAATTCCTTGAAGAACTGCTATGGATCAAATGTCCTCTAAATTCCTGGCATCACTTTGGTTTATGTGGTTAAAGTGAGTATTTGTAATAGACATATAATTGTATTTCCTCTTTTTCCCTCGAGGCTGATCATAGTCATTGAATTGGTGGACTATGCTTCTTATAAGAAACTGCTAATTGCACATAATTTGCTTATTTAAACATAATAAAAGAATAAACAGAATAGCGATGGAAATGAGCCAGATTCGAGGCTCTAGATGAAGGATATTGGGACTGACTATAGACCAAACCGCCGTAGTTGGTCCTCATAACTCCAAGGAACTCAACTTCTTTCTAGCTCGTTTCCTTTTCTTCGACCGATTCATTAACTTATTAGCTAAATCTTGCATCAATTCCTATTTACAATTGCTTTCCCCTTCAATTTAGAGTCTCCAAATTAAACAAAGAGCTATTATAGAGTAAATTACTAATTTGGTCCTTATGGTATGTGAGTATTTAAGGTATTGGTCCTTAGACTTCATTTATTACGTAAATAATTTGGTGGTATGCACATTTATAGATTTGGTCTCTAAGCCAAACAGTTATCCATAAATCGGTTCACTATGAGGGCAATTTAGTCTTTTCTCTGTTTTCCTTTATTTTAATGTTTGTTTTTAATTTCTCTATTTTTTTGTGGGGATAACTCATGCACCATGGAACACCCCCAATAGGGCACTTCAGACTAGACATGGTTAAAACCCGGTCTCGGGCCAGGCCCAAATCTATCCTGAACTGAAACATTAACAATTTGGACCGGGACCAGTTACGTAGAAAGTACTAAGGCCCGGTTAAGGGTACTTGTAACCGGTACTGGTCCTAGCCCGGGCCCGGCCTATATTAAAAAAACATTTTCTTTTTATATATTTTTAAATTTCTTTTTGATAAATTTTTTAAAAATACTTTAATGTTATTTTAATACATTTTAAAATATCTAATTAGGTCAATCAAATACACTTAAAAAATACGTTTTATTATAATTTTATAATTGGTTTTCACTCAAATACACTTAAAGATTACGTTTTATTATAGTTTTATAATTAGTTTTCAATCAAATAAACTTAAAAATATGTTTTATTGTAAATTTGTAATTTGATTTTTAATCAAAAACACTTAGAAATCTAGAAATACATGTAAATATACATTTTTTTGAAAAAAATTCGGGCCGGCCTGCAGACCGGGCTTTGTTTTTGGATGAAAATCATAACCGGTTTTTAACTGGCGGTCCCAAACTGGTCCTAATCGGTCCCGAGCGGGCCGGTCCTAAGTCGGTCCCGATCCTCCGCCAGTCCCAGCCTGGGCAGGGCCCATTTGTCCATCTCTTGTGACACGTAACAACCAGCTTTGAATAAACCTAATGTTGCAAAACTGAACCTAACTCAACTAACTTTGATTCCTATACCCACCACGACGAGTACCAAACCCATTCCCACACTACAAATCAAATGGATTTCCCTGGCTAAAAAGACAATAAAGAATGAACAAAGGATTGTGCTTCAACTACGATCAAAATTATGTAAGAGGGCACAAGTATTTCGGGTTCTTACTATTAATGACCTTAGATGACGATGATGTTGAATACCAAGAATTCAATCCTGATAGCAGGTACACCAAAAATGAAAAAAACTGGTGATTTGTCGATCTTGAAATTATTATGGGAGCTATGGGCTACAATTGGGAATAGCAAGGTGCATGTACTCATAGTGTGGTGAAAAAGTTACAGCTACCAATCTATAAAACGAAGGCCTTCAAGGTTTACATTGGTAGTGGAGATACCCTCCTATGCAAAAATCCGTGTTCGAAGGTTACAATCATTGTGCAAGATATGAAATTGGTTAACAAGAGAACCTAACCCCCTCTCTCTCTCTCTCTCTCTCTCTCTATATATATATATATATATATATGTGTGTGTGTGTGAATAAATTTCATTTTTGGTCCCTGTGGTTTGTTAAATAGTTAAATGACCACAAAACTCTCGATTTAAAGGATTCTTTTAATGGTGTTAATGGATAGGGACCCAAACCAAATACTTTCGCATACCATGATGGTTTGTTTTGTAATAAAAACTCTGTATGAACCAAAACCAAGAAAAACAACAAACCATAGGGACCAAATTTACAATTTACTCATAATTTTAGGTTTCATCAATGGCATCGGCAACAATCAAGTATATCATAGAAGTGTACAAATATAAACCCATTGACCTCAATTTCCATAGAGATTAAATCAAATAGAAATTGGTTTTATGTATTATTACTTTATGAATATTAATGTATGGATTAAATATTACTAGAAAGGTACTCGTACAATGCAGCGAGATAAATCTGGATTTTAATGTTCAGTTTTATTCTTTATCTCTATCGAGATAATATGATTTTATGTGGTTTTGAAAAACGATAATATTTTTATTTTTGAATGAAATATAAATTTGAAGATAACATAAAAATTTAAAAAAAATAAATCAATATTAATATCAAATTAACTATATAGTTATTCTCGTTTTGGTGTAATTTTTTTAATTCATTTTTTTATTATAATTTAATTTAGATTTAATAACAAAGTAATTTATTTTCGGTTTAATAATATAATTTTTTATAAAGATAATAATTAAATATTATGTTAGAACAGTAGAACTCAATGATTATCTTAATTATATTTAAAATTGATGTTTATCCTATATTTGATTATATTTATTTGCAGTTAGTTACACAAATTTAGAGATGAAACTTTAATCAGTTGTACTTACGCAAAATTACTTGTAATCTTGAATTTTAAGTAATATGCATCAATAAACAATACTTCATATATAAAAAAATGATTTTTAATAGTTTATGTGAAATGCTTTATAATATAGTACAGATAATATTAAGTATAAAGTTGTACAATTAATAAATCAATTAAACTTCTTCAAAGACGTTAAGTTCACGGATGGTTAGGTCATATGTTTTTGTGTAGTTTTAATCCTTGGATAAGAAAAAGTCTCATTTTACACCATTAATTAAAATAATATTAATCATCTACAACAACAGATTAATATTTAATTATAACACTTTTATATGTTTAACATACTTAAATTTTTTTGTATATTTATTAGTTTAAGTAAATTATTTATATTTATATATAGATATTTTTATTTAATGTACTATAATAATTATATATATATATATATATATATATACTATATTATAAAGAATTTGACAGAAACTTTTAAAAATCATTTTTTATGCATGAAATATTGTTTATTGATGCATATTACTTAAAATTCAAGATTACAAATAAATTTGTATATAAGTAGAACTTATTAAAGCTCCATATTTGAATTCGTGTAACTAATTATAGATAAACATAATCAAATATTGGTTGAACATCTCATATTAAATTTAAAAAATCTAGAATATAATTAAGATAATATTGAGTTATAACAGAATATTTAGTTATTATTTTTATAAAAAATTATATTATGAAACCTAAATTAAATTTCTTTGTTACTAAACCTAAATTAAATTATAATTAAAATTTTGAATTAAGGAAATTACACCAAAACACAAAAACTTTTAAAAAGATTAATTCGATACTGATATCGAGATATTTTGTCAAAAATTTATAATATTTTCAAATTTATATTTTATTCAAAAATAAAAACAGTATCGCTTTCTCAAAATCACATAAAACTGTATTATATCGACATAAAAAATGAATAAAATGAAACACTAAAATCAAGATGTGTCTCGATACATTGCACGAGTACCCTTTATATATATATATATATATTAGTTTTAATAAATTAATTAAATTGATAATCTTATTATATCAACACACTTTATTTAGTACTTAGTTTTATAACTTTTAAAATTATTAAATTTTCAATCAACTAAAACAAAGTTTGTATCAAAACTTGATTTTTATGAGTTAAAATGAGGTTTGTCAAAGTACGTTAGTGTGCTTTAATATACTCATTTTGTACATCGGTTAAAGATAAACTTGTAATTTTATAGCATTTTAGCATGGAGATGAAATTATGTTTTCATAGGGGACGTTTACCAAATGCTTAGTTGGGTAAGCGTTTTTCAAGTCACATTACTTTACCGGACGAATATGACAATGACCAATAATCTTACCCGGTAAAAGCAAAGGCAAGGACCTAGAGTCTTACCCAATAAGTGATGGCGACGACTCCTACTAAGGTTAGCACTTACCGTGTAAATTATTACATACAATGTCGTTTTGGTGTATTCAAATCTTACCCAGTAAGTAAAGATAGTGTTGAATTTTACCGGTAAGCGCTTACCACGTAAGTGTTTAGGTAAACGGTCCGTTAATTACCCTTATAGTTGGTTATTGGATTTTCTTGATGCCTCACGTACATTGTTTACTCCTTTGCCGGATGGTCTAACAGCTCAACGTCATCCAGGTTAGCGGTAGATTCCTCTTAAACGTAAAGACTTCAAGCCTCACAAAAAATAAAGTGTATATACAAGTTATGTCGTACATAATTATATACTTAAAACACATCGTTCCTTTATGAACCATTTCAAGAATACACAATGGCTTATTTTCCTCTAGAATCCATGTTAAATCTAGTTTGAGGAATTTTTTATCAACAACTTCAATATCATGTGTAAGAACACTTTTCCAATTTAGCTTTAATCATTGTTATAACAAGATATGTAACACTATGCTTCACTGAATAAACAAATTTAGCGGCAAACACTATTGAATAGGTCCATATTTCTGGCTGCACTATCTATTAAATCTCAATACGATTCATTAAAGCCCAATACAATCTATTAAAGCCTAATATGATTTATTAAATCTCAATAAAACCGTTAAAATCCAACTAACATCCACTAAAGCCACTATGATCTATTAAAGCCCAATAAGATCTATTAAAAAAATATATGTAATATTTTACATATATATAAAACCAAAAGTATGAAAAACGAAAAAAAATTAAAAAATCTGCCGGAAAGAGTCTGTCGGCGAACCGTCGAAAATCCGTCGGAAAGTATTAAGGTTTTTTTTTAAATCTTGAATAATTTATTATTTTAAATTAGCAGATGATTACCGACAGCCATCGGTATCCGCTGGAAATTTAAAATTATAATTTTTAATTTTTAACTATATTCCGCGGATTTCTGGCGGAGATTAATCTTAAAAAATTAATCAAAAATCCGCCGGTAAATTATTATAATTAGAGTTAATAATTTTGTAATTTGTAAAATCCGCTAGAAATATTGTCGGAATATATTTACCGGCGGATTTTTGGCTTCCGTTGACTTTTTTATTGTCCGTCAGTAATTTTCCGACAGATTATTTCTGCCGGAAAACCCGTCGAAAATATCCAGTTTTCTAGTAATGAAATGAGGTGTGTATGAATCCCCATTCTTTGCGTTTATAGAATATTTTACATGGTTTGTTTTTCCTTTTAAACCATGTTGGTAAATTAGGTTAAAATTGAATTTTATGTCATTTAAATTGATTATTTAGTAAATAATAATTTTATATTAATTCACTTGTTGCAATCCATACCCTTTTTTTTACACATATATATCACACGTAAAACAGTTATTTGATTTTCAGATAGCGTAATATATTCATCATTCAAATTTGAAAAAGTCTATTTGATTATCTCAAGGGTTTACGTTGACCTAATAAATTATGTGATTACGAAGAAATCAGATTAAGTTTTTTTTGTCGTGTTTAAGGTTCATTTGTCAAATACTCATTTGAATAAGCATCTATTCAGTTACTTATCTTATTGGATAAATATGACAAAAACTGTAAATCTTTTCTGATAAAAGATGAAACAATGATCGACAATTGTATCTGCTAAGTGAGGTTGGTGGACTCGTTTAACGTTTATTGTTTTCACTGAGTACTGGAAACAGGCTATAGCATTTACTCCTGGTAATTATGTTGAAGCACATAATTGGTTGAAGATCACTAGACGTTTCGAATAAAAGAAGATACCTTTTCTTTATAGCCTGTGATGGGAGATATAGCTAGGGTTATAAATTCCATTTTGGATCCGAATCTTTCGAAATTGTGGCATCCCCGACGTAGTCATATAAGCTTCAATGGATGATCGAGTTTAGTCGAAGGGCAATCACTACTAAATGAAAGACAATTGTGTACGTACTTTTCCCTAAGAAATCTATCGCTAAAAGTTGATTCGTCACAAAACGCTCACAAAATTTGGTGGATAAATTGTTGGTAGAAATTCAAATCAATGACAGATTACCAAGGGATTCTTTAGGTGATCCATTGATATTTTCTTGAAAAACATCATATTCTACCAAACCATTGGTATTTTTTGGGTAATCCGTCGATAATTATTGGCAACATGGTTTCATGCTATAGCATTTTGACAACATTGGTCTACTAAAAATACTATTTACAACTCACCCTGAGTCTTACACCCTGGCTTGCTTTCATTATCTGTAATTTCCTTTTAATTTTCAGTAGTGTTAACTCAGATCCCATCTAAGTCTTCAAATTCGCCTCCTAAAATCATTTCCTTCATATTCTTTACAGAACTTTTACTACAATTCATGTTGATGATATTCGATAGTTGTACCACTATATTACTTGAAAGATGATATTGAGACTAATTGTATACTTGCTTTTTGGTCTTGATTGATAAGTCTGTGGGTCTTGATTGATAAGTCTGTGAGGGCAATTTAGTCTTTTTTATGTTTTCCTTCATTTTAATGTTTGTTTTTAATTTCTATCTATTTGCCGGGATAAATCATGCACCATGGAACGTCTCCAATAAGGCACTCCTGACTACTATGTTTGAACAGCTCCATCTCTCTCTCTCTCTCTCTCTCTCTCTCTCTCTCTCTCTCTGGGTAATATCCATCTATATTTTTCTCACTCTCTATCTTCTCTCTATTTTCGTATATGGATCATTTTTGTATATGGTTTCATATATGAAAAAGAAATGATGAATTTTTTGTATATTGATCATTTTTGTGTACGCTTTTTTCACATGTGGATCATTTTTCATATTGTTCAATATATGAAAAAGTGATGAATTATTGTATATGGTTATGAATTTTTTTGAATTATAGTTATGAATGATTATGAATTGTTCTTGTATTACAGCTATGAGTGATTATGAATTGTTTTGTATTACAGTTATGAATGGTTCATTTATTAAGAAATTAATAATTTCTAAGAAAAAATTGAATTATTCCAAAAAATACGGAGTCAGTTACATATGGTAACTGAACAACATATTTAAGAAATTAATATTTTTTAATAAAAATCTGAATTCTTCATAAAAATTGAATTTTGTAAAAAGACCCAAATATCTTTAGTTGTAACGATTGTACTTTTTAAATTGGTTATATTTGAAGATCTCTCTCTATGTATATAATTTAAAGAATAATTAATTAAGATCGGTAGATAGTCTATCACTTATTTTACTTAATTAAAATTAATTAATTTTTTTATCTATACTATATTATAAAACATTTGACAAAAACTCTTAAAAATCACTTTTTATGCGTAAAATACTGTTTATTAATGCATATTACTTAAAACTCAATATTACAAGTAGATTGTGCGTAAGTACAAGTTATTAAAGTTTCATTTCTGAATTCGTGTAACTAACTGCAGATAAACATAATCAAATACAAGATAAACATCTCATTTTAAATATAAAAAATCTAAAATATAATTAAGATAATAATTGAATTCTAACAGAATACTTAATTATCATCTTTATAAAATTTATAATATTAAACCAAAAATAAATTATTTTATTATTAAACTTAAATTAAATTATAATAAAAAATAAATTAAAGAAATTACATAAAAAATGAGAATTTTTAAATAGTTGATTTGATATTAAAATTGATATATTTTACATCAAAATTTTATGATATCTTCAAATTTATATTTTATTCAAAAGTAAAATCATTAATGCTTTATTAAAAACACATAAAATCGTATTATAACATCGACAGAGACAAATAATAAAACAAAACATTAAAATCGAGATATGTTTCGCTACATTGCACGAGTACTCTTCTAATATTAATAATTTAAACAATATGTCACAGATTTTTTAAAGTAATAAACAAATAAATAATTTGGCGGAAAATTGATCGAAATAATTTTTTAAAAATAAGTGACGGACTGTGGTGGAAGTTAACGAATGTTGACTTTTTTCATTTCCGCGTCTAATTTACCAGCTCCAAAAGATATTTTTTTTAACAGTGTTCGTACCCCGCATAAAAAACCCTGCCAACAAAGAACTGTGCTTGCTCACCGTAGTTTCAAATCAAATTCATGAACATGAAAATAATCAAATTCATGAACATGAAAATAAGACTTCAAACTTCAACAATTACTTTGATCGTAGTGGAAATTGAAGTACATTACCATTGGAACAAGGACCTATTCATACATACACATTTATTCAATTGATAGCAACATAATAATCATGGACCACAAACTACATCTTCCATGTAAAACATTTCAGGCAAAACTACATCTAAATCAACATCGATGGTGTCGAAAATATCAAGATGTGAACCACAGTCCTGATTCTGATTTGTCACTTTCAAGTCTTTGGGCTAGTATAGTAAGTCCCATGTACCTGTGAGACATAAAATGATGTAATCATTAGCTTCTGAATATCAAAAATCGATATAAAATGTAAAGCAAACACATTTTTCATTTTCAAAGTTAAGTACCTTCCAAGCATTAATAGATTAGCCGGAGCGTTAAGTAGTGTAGACCCATCAATGACTCGGAGAGTATCCGCACCTATAACCTTGTAGTCGTCATCAACTACTTTGCCAATTTGACAGCCACCATGAAATTGCCACACACTCCTTACAGTGTCCTTGCAGAATTGTTCCAAGGACAAACTTGTATTAGCATGTATGGGTAAGTATGTTGGTAGCTTAACAGTGAGCTCAAGAATATCTTGGGCAGTCATGTTCGCGTATTTGAATTTTGAGAAAGCTCGTGACTCGATTGCTGTTAGGATGGTGCTGATGCCATTCACACATTTTTTCAAGTCTCTGGGATCTTTAAAATAGTTGAATTTTACTGATGGAATGTCGGTTGGATTACCGCTTTGAAGCTTTAGCTCACCCGTAGAAAAAGGGCCATCGAGTTTAGAAAATACAAATCCACCCATCTGCAAAGAAAGATTCTTGGTTACATTAATATTTGTCATTTTGGGAATTCATAAGCTTGTTAGGCTGCACCAAATCTAGTTTAGATAAGAAACTTGAACAGCTGGTGTGTATACCTCATAGGAAAATCCTTGATAGTCAGAAGGGCTTCCAAGGACCAAATTAATGCTACTAACTTGCTCTATTTGGCTGCCAACCTGCGTACCGATAACTTGAACTATAGATTGCTCGACAGGAATGGGAGAAGGGATGAATATCGCATTTAGCGGGTTATCTGCCATGCCTTGACCAACTAAGGGTTGGTTTAGGACAAGTTCAATTTGGTGTGCATCAAGTTGATCTTTTGGACCTACACCACTCAACATCAAAAGTTGTGGGCTTCCAAGAGGTCCTGCTGATAATATGATTTCACCTTTCCCTTCTTTCAAGTATGCCCTATGCTTATTCCCCGATGCATCTTCAAACACTACCCCATAAGCCATCGGCCTTGTTCTTCCTATAAAAAGAAGAAAAAAGAAACAAGTGATGCATGAGAGAAGTAAAGAATGTTGCTGTAACAGTTGTAAATATTTAACTTGGGACCCATCCTTTTATGTCATGGGTGGAAGTCCCCTATTATAACTTTGATCTAATTAAGTTACTGCTTTCTCTTACATACCTTTGGTCATAAATAAGACCTTCCTGACAGTTGCACGCAGATAAACAGACAATGCTAAAGGGTTTGCATACTGCAGCAGATCGGCTGCTGTATGTCGTTTCCCATTTTCATCAAACGTTGTACCACCTACTTTAGTCCCAATGAGATAATCGTAAGTAAATCCATTGTATGGCGTGACTCCAGCTTCCATAAATGCACCTTTCCATGCCGACTGCCACTCCGTTACAACTGGCTCAAAAACCATAACTTTTTCCAGAAATTCGTAGGAACTGTTCACCAATTTTTCATCCGTTAATCTTGCCTCTTTGAAGAACTTCTTGTCATCACGAGTGTACAAGCCCGCGTTGATTGAAGTACCACCACCCAAAACACGCGGACGTGCATTTCCAACACCATCCTCGGACATAAATAGTTCTGCTGGGGAATCTGGTGATGGGTCCAAGAAATAGTTGCCAAAATTGGCTGAATTGGTGATGTCGGGATTGCCATAAGGGGAGCCACCACGTTCCAGCAATAACACTGAATAGTTTTGTGAGAGTGTGGTGGCTAACGGGATTCCTGTGAGACCTCCACCAACGACTATGTAGTCGTAGAACGATATCTTCGGAGCATTTATTGCTTCATGCATGAACGTATAGTTTGGTGCTGTAGTAGACAGTAAAATCGACCATATAGTAAGTTTCTTTCTTCTTGACCATAAAACTATCAATGGGTAATTCATATTACTCAAATCTAACATATCTGTTCATTTATTTTTCAAGGTTTACTTAGTAGAATTCAAGTAATTCATATCAATCTGTTCACAAGTATATATCATGCATAAAAGAGATCATAAACTGGTTAACATAATGATGGTTGAGATGGTGTAAGCAATTCTAGATATGCAAATACCGAAAGAATCATAGACCGAAGATCGATCAAGATAGGTTATGCATACGTGTTTCAGCAATACATGGCTCATGAAAGAAAATAGCGATGATGAGAATAGTTGCGACCATTCTGCATGATCCATAAGCCATCATGTAATGTCGATGATGATATGAGGAGGTAGAAAAGGTTTTCTAGACCCTGAGTGTTTTTGAGTGTTTGTAGATGATGGAAGAAAGGCATAACGCTAGGTATTTATAGAAACTTCTGAAGCCAAAATTATCATGAAGCAAACAACAATGTTTCTAGAAAAGTTTACTTTTGCAAATTGTTTGTTAGCCATTTCTGTATTTTATTCTATTTATTATTTATCAAACAACTATTAGTTATGATCGGTCAAACGTAATCCAACATTGGACTTGATGATTGATTTTAAGGGTATTTTTATTGTGTTCAATCAACTTTATATATATTAGAAGCGTACTCGCGCAATGCAGCGAGATACATCGTGATTTTAATATTTCATTTTATTCTTTATCTTAGCTGATGTTATAATATAGTTTTATGTGATTTTGAGAAAACGATGATGTTTTTATTTTTGAATAAAATATATGTTCGAAGATATCATAAAAATTTGACAAAAATATATCGATATTAGTATCAAATTAACTATTTGAAATTCCTCATTTTTTGTGTAATTTTTTAATTCAATTTTTTAATAATTTAATTTATGTACAATAACGAA
>NC_037537.1:1317253-1319809 GCF_001531365.2 Cynara cardunculus var. scolymus | reverse complement strand
AAATTATATTATTAAAAAATTACTTCATTATTAATTACTTATTAAATCTAAATTAAATTGTAATAAAAATTTGAGTTAAATAAATTACACAAAAAAAAACTAGAATTTTTATAAAATTTTCAAAATTTTATAATATCTTCAAATTTATATTTTATTCAAAAATAAAAGGATTATCGATTTCTCAAAACCACATTAAACTGTATTAAAACATCGACAAAGACAAAGAATAAAACGAAAAATTAAATTTGAGATGTATCTCGCTGCATTACGTGGGTACTCTTCTAGTAGATTATAATTAAAACTATCCAATTTTTGAAAATGTTCATTAAAAGAATTCTAAGTTTTTTTCTTATTAACCTTAATATCCATCCCGCTATGCGAGTCGACTAATCTCAGTGCGATCACCCGTTTTGCGGGTAGCTCGGAGTCACCGCATTTGTACCTCCATGGTCAAAAGGGGATTTGTGTTTCTCCTTGAATTCGAACCTGAGACCTTCATAGACACTTTTAACCTTTCGAGTCCAAGCTCAAACTAATCGGACACGGATTAAGAATTCAAACTTTTGAAAAAACTTCTTAAAAACTACCTAACAAGGACTTTTTGTTAAATTTATATCCAACATAATCAATCTTAAAAATACGTGGATTTATGTTTCCTAAAAACACTAGTCTATGTAATGATTTTTAAAATATGCTGAACAAATTGAAAGTATATATATATATATATATATATATATATATATTGTTGGGTTTATAGGACGTTAAAATTGATTGAAGTATTTTTTTAATAGTTTTTTGGTAGTTATTAACAGTGAAGAAAATAAAAATAACAATAAATCAATTGGGTTTATAGGACGTTAAAATTCTGTAAATGTCTCAATATACTGTTTTACAGGACATAAGTTTTTACAACCAAACGTTAAAGAGTCATATATAAAAGTGTAGCAATAGATTTGTAAGATGTTCTTTGGACGTCTTAACAAGTTTTTTAGGACACTTTTATAATAAAACACACAATTTTATATGACACTTTTGAAAAGTTTCCTATAAACACCCAAATTTATAGGACATTTTTTCAAATAGTATCCTATCAAATAGTTAAAACGGCGATGTATTTTAAAAATGTCCTAAAACATTTGTTAAAGAGGTACAAAAACATCCTATAAACCTATTGCAACACTTTTAGACATAAGCTTTAACGTTTGTGTTTTCTTTTGATTTTTGCACATGAAACTCATTCAATTGCATATACACAAATGTATATATTGTATTAAACGTAAGAAACGCAAACCTATAAATTATAGTTATAGTTATACTAATATTTCAATTTTCAAAAAGAAGGATAAATTTTCAAATATATTTATCTTGTAGAATTAGTATTTTATTTTAGAATTTACACTACTAGAAAACTGGGCATTTCCGGCGGAAATATTAAACCGGTTATATTTCCGGCGGAATTGTTAATTAAATGTTAATTAATCTTTAAAAATTAATTAATAAGTAAAAAAATTAAAAAACAAAAATTCCGGCGGATTTATTTTTTAAATTTCCGCCGGAAATCAGCCGGAAATTTTTTTAGAAAAATAATTTTTAAAAAATAAAAAAACCCTTTTAATCTTTTCCGGCGGATTTCCGGCGGAAAATTAAAAAATAAATCCGCCGGAAATCCGCCGGAAATTTTTTTAGAAAAATAATTTTTAAAAAATAAAAAAAACCCTTTTAATATTTTCCAGCCGATTTCCGGCGGAAAATTAAAAATAAAAAATAAATCCGCCGGAAATCCGCCGGAAAAAGTTTTGAAAAAATAATTTTTTAAAAAATAAAAAAAACCCTTTTAATTTTTTCCGGCGGATTTCCGGCGGAGAATTTTAAAAAAAAATTAAAAAATAAATCCCCCGGAAATCCGTCGGAAAATGTTTTAGAAAAATAATTAAAAAAACCCTTTTAATCTTTACCGGCGGATTTCCGGCGAAAAATTTAAAAAAAAAAATTAACGGACCGTAATGTTCATTAACGGATCCGTATTGGGCTTTAATGGATCGTATTGTTCATTAATGAATCGTATTGGGCTTTAATGGACCGTATTGGGCTTTAATGGACCATATTTGTATTAACGGACCGTATTGAGCCTTAATGGATCGTATTGGACATTATTGAATCGTATTGAGCTTTAACGGACCATATTTGCTTTAACGGACCGTATTGGGCCTTAATGATCGTATTTGTTTTAAGGGACCGTATTTGGGCCTTAATGGATCGTATTTGTATTAACGGATCGTATTGGGCCTTAATTAATGGATCGTATTGTTCATTAATGAATCGTATTGGGCTTTAATGGACCGTATTGGGCTTTAATGGATCGTATTGGGCTTTCATGGACCGTATTTGTATTAACGGACCGTATTGGGCCTTAACGGACCATATTGGGCCTTAATGTATCGTATTTGCTTTAACGGACCGTATTGGCCCTTAATGGATCATATTGGGCCTTAATGGATCGTATTTGTTTCAACGGACCGTATTGGGCCTTAATGGATCGTATTTGTATTAACGGAC
>NC_037537.1:1295763-1317093 GCF_001531365.2 Cynara cardunculus var. scolymus | reverse complement strand
TTAATGGATCGTATTTGTATTAACGGACCGTATTGGGCCTTAATGGATCGTATTGTTCATTAATGGATTGTATTGGGCTTTAATGGACCGTATTTGTATTAACGGACTGTATTGGGCCTTAATGAATCGTATTGGACATTATTGAATTGTATTGAGCTTTAACGGACCGTATTTGCTTTAACGGACCATATTGGGCCTTAATGAATCGTATTTGTTTTAACGGACCGTATTGGGCCTTAATGGATTGTATTTGTATTGACGAACCGTATTGGGCCTTAATGGATCGTATTGTTCATTAATGGATCGTATTGGGCTTTAATGGATCGTATATGTATTAACGGACCGTATTGGGCTTTAATGGATCGTATTGGACATTATTGAATCGTATTGAGCTTTAACGGACCGTATTTCCTTTAACGGACCGTATTGGGCCGTTATGCTGTCAAAATTGACTTGCAATCTTTTTTAAACCATATATAGGATGAGTATTCAATGAGTCTTACCCAAAGATACGGCGATAATCCCTCTACCTATCCCTTAGTTGATAAAGAGCTGTGGGAGCAAGCGGTTGGGGGAAGCAAAAAAGGTCGTTTATTTGGGTTTGGGTACAACCAAGATCCCAATTGTGTCTTGACCGGCAACTACACGGAAGCTGCTTTATCGTCTTCGGAACAACGGGTATGTGTCTTTTTTTTCTTTTGATGATGTTTATCGATCTAGTTTATAATTCATATTAAATATTATAACGTTTTATTTATTTTTATAGAAAATTGTAAACTTAGAGGCCAAAGTTCTGGATTTACAAGAAGAAAATCAGCGTCGACGGACGGTAGAGGAGCAACTTCTAAAACAGATGCATGATATGACTGCTTTGGTTAACGAACTCCGTCAATCACAATTCCCACCGCCATCTAATTGAATATTGTTTGTTTATTTGGAACAATTTAGTTTGTTTGTAACATTGTGTGATACTTTAAATTATATATGTTTTGTAACAATTGTTTACTTTAATCAATGTATGATATTTGGTTGTATTTTAATTTTTTAGTTTTATCCATATTTTTACAGATTTACAGGATTTAAATATTTATTGAAAAAATAAAAAAAATTTAAAATAAAATTCTTTTTCCGGCGGTTTTCCGGCGGAAGAGGCCGCCGGTAACAATTTTTTAAATTTTTTTTTGAAAATATTATTTAAATTAAAAAAAAGAAAAAACATTACAGGCGGATTTCCGGCGGATCCGGCCGCCGGTAAATTTTTTTTAATTTTTTTAAAAAAGTCTTATTTAAGTTAAAAAAAAAGCAAAAACGTTACCGGCGGCTACGGCCGCCGGTAAATTTTTTTTAATTTTTAAAAAAAATCTTATTTAATTAAGTTTTTCCGGCGAGAAAATACTCCGGCGGATTTCCGGCGGACAAATCCGCCGGAAAAAGTTTTAATTTTTTTATTAAGTTAAACCAAGTTCCTTAATTTTTACGGTGAAAGATTTCCGGCGGCCGTAATCCGCCGGAAAACTTGACGGAAAATAAATCAGCAGCGCCCTTTTTCCCGGCGGACAAATCCGCCGGAAAACCCAATTTCCGACGGATTTGTCCGCCGGAAAAGAGGGTAATTTTGGTAGTGTTATAATACAATTGATTTATTTGAAATAACAAAATAGAAATCTGATTATATTTTAATTTAGTAATCATATTTCAAAACCATCACAAGAATGATTTAATTTATAAAAAGAGAACATGTACTTATATCCAATATTTTTCATAAAACGAGTATGAGTCAATTTTGCTTATCCATTCACATGGATGGAGATTGGTATTCATCATGGTCATCCTTTGTCACCTTTCCGTTTTCTCATTGCAGTTGAGGGTCATAACGTGGTAACGTAGGAAGTGGTACGGAAGTACTTTTTCAGAGGACTCTTCGTAGGTGGTCATGAGTTTGCATCTCGCATCTTCAATATATGGACGAAACTATCTTTTTTGGTGATGGGGATAACTTAAACATTGGTAACTCGATGGATATTCTAAAATACATCGAGATGCTTTGGGTTTAAAAATTATTGTGGCCAAAAGTAGTCTATTTGGGGTTGCAGTTGCAGTGCATGAGGTCTTGGCTACAACAAGTTCCTCTGGATGCCATTTGGGTACTCTCTCTTATACCTATCTTGTTCTTCGGTTGTGAACAATATGAGTTGCATTGACTTGTGGAATATCATTATTGATCGTTTTGAAGTAAAACTTGCTAGTTGGAAGCTTTGTTGACTTTCATCCAGGGGAAGAACAATGCTAATAAAGGTCTTTTTGGGAAGCTTTCTATTGTATTTTCTTTCTCTTGTTAGGGCACTAACTCGGGTTATTAACTCTCTACAGAATATGAGACAAAATTTATTTTCGGGAGGGACAAGATCCTCTCGCAAACTAGTTGGGGTAAATTGGTAGATCGTTCTTAACAAATCCGATTTTGGGGGCTAGGGGTCGGTAGATTAAGGGCTATAAACTAGGCACTTTTAGGAAAATAGTGGTGGTGTTTCATATCAGGAAAAGAGGTTATTAAAAGGTTGCATAGGCAGATGGGGGTTTAGGCAGTTTAGGATGATCAAGAGGTAGAGTTTGTTGCTTGGGGTGGGATAATTCGTGTGGGAAGGGACTACGAATATCTCGAGATCTCTTTTGGTAAAGGGTTAGGGGATGGGGGACTCTCCTCTTTGAAACAATAATTGGTTGGGCAATTTTAGACTTTGTGAGGCCTTCCCTAGGCTCTATAGGTTAGATTTTTGACGAGGAGGTGTTGGTGTGCAATCGGGTGGATTCTTTGTGTAACATACACACCATTACATATCAACTTAAATAACCTATAAATGATGTGTTTCATGCTTAGTATTGTTTAATGGTTGGAATAATGAAGTAAAGGTTGGAACACCTTAGAATAAGTTAATGTAAGATGTTTGGTAGATGTCAAGAAAGCAAAGTGTTGTTCTCTATGGGCATAGATGTGCAAAGTATAGTGGCTATATAAGATAGAATTTGCACAAATGTTTTTCTGAGATGAGTTTTGGAAATATGAAAGTTTTAGGTGAAAGTAGACTCGATAAGGAATGCATAGGCAAAAAGCTCATTGAAAACGGAGGTCCGAACAAAAAGCTATGAATATTTAAGTGTTTAGTGGTCAAAGTGGGTACCCAACCGAGTCAAACCCGACCTAACTCGGGTTTTAGCAACCTTAAGTTAATAGAAAATGATTTTTCCCCTATTTTTCTTCCCCATTTCATTTCTAACTATTGGAGACTTCAAGAGCATCAATCTTGGATGTTGTTACAAGAAATTGGTGAGATTTTGCAAGATTATTGAAGATTTCAAAGGTATACTTCCATTCCTGACTATGTGTTCAATCTGAGTTCAAGAAACCATGAAGTTTGACTTGCATGTTGAGGATTATAAGTCGAAATCTTGATATTATATACAATAGATGATAGATAACTTATTATTTTGTTGAAATCATGATATAGTTTGAAAAAGTTTGACTTTTGATAGTCAATATTGTATGATGATGAAATAGGTGAATATTTGGTAAAATAATGGTGGATTCATGATGATTTCATATAATTTATGATAATATAAGACTAATATATGAATTTGGTACAAAATGGTTTTAAATTTAACAAGAAATTGTGAAAAAAAATAGCTATTTTCAAGTTAAAAAATCATGATACACCTCCGTTTTAGAAAAATCATAGAAAAATCATAGAAAAATCACAAAAGTATGGGGTCAAAGGCATTGGGAATCTAGGAAAGAATACTACAAATTGTCTTTTGATGCTATTATGTGATTATGAGGTTTTATAGGGTAAAATAGGACTTAAAAACAGAGTTGTGCAAGGAATTTTAAAGTGTAATTGTCAATTGAAAAGATTTTAGATGGTGTAAATGGTACTGTTTGCTTATGATACTTGGTATGTGTACTCCAGGGGTTATATAGATCACATTAGGAGTTTGTCACAATTGTTTGCACTATGGAAACTCAGAGCTGGATCGAGGCTTTCGGTTTGATCAACCGAATAGATTAAGCAATACTGTGAATTTATGTAGACATATGGGTGTATTTATGATTATGGATGCTTATTTTGTTTCTTGTTATCCGTGATTCATGTTAGTTGTTGAGTATCTCCTCGAATTGTCTTATTGCTTATATTGTCTTGTAGTGCGTTTTGGGCGCTGATCGTCGACATCCCATGGATTCGGGTGAGAAAATCGGAAGGGTTGTCGTACTCACTGCCCAGTGGGAGTCATGGGGTGAGTATAGGACTTTGGCATAATCCGGGAGATGAAGGGCGGATTTGGTGCCAAGTCTCATGTTTGTGTGTGAAATTAATTGGTATTTGACCTTGCATGATCTTAAGAATGATGTAGATTGTAATGATGTATTTCTATGTTGAATTTTTTTTTGTGATTCCCACATTTAAAGTACAATGTTGTAGATGACATTATGTGGTATAACTAAGTTGTTGTGTCGTATGCAAACTTTCTTCGGAGTCCTTCTTCGTTTCCTAGTATGTTCGTTTATAGAACATATTGTAATCACATATTTCCACATGAATTCACTAAGCTTTATAGCTTACCATTTAATGGTTTTAACTTTTCAAGACAAGTTGACAAAAGTAAGAACAAGGTCAGTTGATTGATTAGGGATTGACGTGTGAAGCCTACTTTTGGTATAGGTATATGTTATTCTTTTAGGTTGTATATAGTTTGTATGTTCCGGATAGACATGTCCCTGATGATTATGTTATGGCTTGTTATGTAAATATTAAGCTTTAAATTATGTATTTTAGGTTTTAAATGGTTATCCCGTATTTTGAGGTTTTTGAAACTATATTAATTTAATGATGGTTCGATAAGTGTTTATTATGTAACAACGGTGTTACATTTTGACGGACCGGAGACATGGTTTATGGGCGTGGTATAGGCCTCCTAGGGTCGAACGCTCAGGATCGTTGGGTATGATGGCTTGGAAAAGATGGGATCTTTTCAGTATTGGATTTAAGATGCTTGATCACAAGATTCTGGAGGTCCCTCGGAACTCCATTTTTACTATTTAGAGATCTTGCGTGGCTCAAAAGGTTTGTGTCTTCACATGGCGTCTTCAAGGGGAGTGTTGATCCTCTCTCTCAGTGATTTAATGATAATCCTTTTTCACTTATACGTTGTATTTATGTTTCTGTATTTTCAGTTCCAGCGATCTTCACTGAGTATGTTCAGTGATCGCTGAAGAAATTGCATTGTAAATCTATCAGAGACAACAATACTTCAAGAAGACAACACTCACACCAAAGAACCTTCAGCAAACGTCGAAGACTGAAACTGAAGATTAGAGACTGACGAGTACGTGATCTAAAGYGGTATTCAGTGATTACAAGTCTGTCTACAAATGTGTGAAGACTGCTCAAGCTTCAACGAATGATGATGAGACCTTCAGGTCATTCCAGCATTCAGCGATCAAAGGAAGTTTGCTTAGCATGATTGTTGTTGTCTTGTCCTTATGCACACAAAGGACAAAACCCATACCCCTATGAAAGTTAGTACGATACGGAGCCGATTAGTCGACTCTTTGTCCACCAACTTTAGGTAAGGATGTTTGCTCATGAAAAGTGTTTTTTGTACTATTCACTGTAGCAAATGACAAGTCTTCCTCTTAAGGCTTGACACGCACTCTAACCCTACCATATTGCATTAAATGAACATTTAATGCACTGGGTATAAATAGAAGTGTTTTTTCTCCATGCAGAGTGCGCGAAACTCACTCTCTAACCCTAATTCTTACTTCAAGCATTTTCTAGCTTAAGTAAAGGATCTTTTTTACAACAACTTCTTTTCTTGTATTTGCTAAGACTTTGTGTGTAACCAAAGACTGTTTAGATAGGTTTTCATTACCTTATCTTTCAGCAAACAATCTTGTATAATCTGTATTGATCTTCTTTATAAAGATATATTTTAAATTTGAAAATACTGTGTTTGTATTCATCCCCCCTTCTACAAACTGTTTCTCTTCTTGTAGACCCTTACGGGACCAGCAGGGAGACTTCCGATTCGATCACTTCTCCACGAAAAAGTGATCGATCTTCACCCTATCATTTGTCCTTGTTGCGATACTGTTGAGGAAACCATCGAGCATTGCCTTTTGAAGTGTCCTTCTAGCTTTTTGTTGTGAGCGGATACGTTCAAATAGTAGGGATGATTTTTATTCTAATCTATTACTTTGAGAAAATTGCTAGATAACTCAGACTCCCTCGCCATTTCAAGCTCGAGACGTTGCATTTGGAAGGCGCTTTTCTAGATAGCTTTGTACTCAAATTGAAACCATCATAAAATAAGGGTTTTCTCAAATGGCCTATTTGAGGTGTTCGGTTGTTTTTTGCTCTTCAATGCCTATAGCTCATTCCATTGAACGTCCAAGCGGACTAAAGGTTCCTCTTTGTCATCGGTGGAATGGTGTGGGGTTTTGGTTTTCATGGATAGTTTGGGTTTCTTCTCTTTTTTTATGTTTCGTTTTATTGGCCTCTTAGCTTTGGTATGTTTGTTGTGTTTTGGGTGGTTTCTACCTCTTTGTAGAAAGCTAACCCTCTATTTCTATCTTGTTTTTTCGGTTTGGTTAATATAGTTTATCGCCTGTTTTTCAAAAAAGGTTAGGCGATCATGCATTCTTATTATAAGGGTGGTTGGTTAGTTGTGTTGAGCATCCATTTGCTTAGGGTAACTCGATATTAATCCGATAGACTGGTATTCTTGATGAGCTCAACTTGAGAAATATTAGAGCTTACTATGAGAGATTGAGGAACTCAAATTCAACCTAATATGGGTATTGGGAATCAGATTGAAACCATAGCATGTCTCCTCACATTTTCCAACATTTTCTATAATCACAAGGATGACCTGTTTTGATTTTGTTCCTTGTTTATGAGGATGGTGAAAGTCCTATAATATCAAATACAATCAAAAGTAAAAAAGAATATTGAGAAGAAACTTAAAAACAATATTGGATCAATGTAGTCATCATGTTTATTGAATATGAAAGAATATATATATATATATATATATATATATGAGAAAGAATCTATACAATTTGTATGAATATATCAGAAAAGGGACCTAACAACATCTAACAAACTACTATTTATACAAGAACAGAGAGGTTGTGGTTACATATATTACAAGGCAATCCTATTACAAATTGACACGTGTTCTAGTATCTCTATGTACAAGAAGTCTTTGATCTTTAGAAGTTGTTGTAGCAGAAGCTTCTAAGTGTCTAACTCTGAACATAGTATCTAGAATTAGTTTTCAACTCTGATTACACTAAGTTCCAAACTCTAAAGACTTTAACACTTGGTCGCTTTAATCATCTGAACTCTAAGGGCACTACTTCAGACTTGTTACCTTAACTGTGAAGACACCGCAAATTCTAAGTTTGAACATGACTTTTTAGATTATACTTAGCAATATTCACAATTAACATAAACCAACTTCTTATATTTACAGATGAGAAGTGAAAATAATCATTTACAGTAAATTTTTATGCTTAAAACTTTAAACTTGATGAAGCAGTGCAATGTTGTAGCATCTTGCTACATGCAACAACAATAGCAATAGCTATCAAAATAAAACATCCGATTTTTGTGATATATTTTTAGTGGATCCGCTACTAATAGAAAATTTTACCCTAGAAATAAGAGTACAAAATTAAGAGGGAAATTGACAAGTTTAGAGTCTCCAAGTCAAAAAGTATAACAACTTGACATTGTTCATATTATTTTGGTATTCGTATTGGTAAGGATATTCACTTTGTTCTTACATGAACAAGTGCAAAAGATCATACACATGAAAGATTAAAATATACTTTATTCACCTTGATTAACCATTCACCAATCACAATTTGATTTAATCATTCTTGACTTGATCATTATCCCTAAAACCAAGCAAATAATTAATTACACCATCTCATTAAATGCTAAAAAAGTAACTTACACCCTCATGCAAATTACCTTTTTTTCCTCCCTTCAGTAACGAATATCTTAATGAAACCTACACCAAACAAAGAATCATATTGGTCTATTAGGTTAACATAGTTAACACTAACAAATTGGTTAACAAAAGAACCTAACTCTCCCTCTCTCTCTCTCTCTCTGTGTATATATATATATATATATATAGGTCTAATCAAATGAGAACTGTTTTGTTTATGGTAACCGTGAGATCCAATCTCGATCACAAATCAAAGGTTAAATTAGGAAATTAACAATTTTGGTAATTTTAACTTAAAATATCAATTAAGAGCATTTTAGGGATTTTATAAATATCCTCTCTCATCTCTCCTCTTTCTTCTCTCCGGTGAATCTTATTTGGCGAACCTTATTTGGATGAATTTTATGTGAACACAAGATACACAATGTGATACCTACAAACGATATTCACTGTGATACCCAGATACACATACAAGATGCACAATGTGATACCCTTTGTAAAGCAATGAGAATAACGAAAATGCATACTATGATACATTTCATAAAATAAAAAACATACATTGTGTTATACGTGAAACATTGTGAACGTTATTACTATGATACACTTTGATTCACAACCGTCTTTAAAATACGATATACTAGGTAATTGATATACTAGGTAACTAATTTTAATTCAATACTTTCTTTTAAAAAATTAATTAAATATTTTGATTAGTTGTCAAAAATTGAATTATTATATTACCTTTTTAGCTTATTTAAAAAATATCTTTAAATATTTCAAACGAGTGATTATACTGAATTTCACGGTTACCACAAACTAATCAGTTCTTCTTTGAATGATCCCCATAATATATAAGTAAATTTCATTTACGGTTCCTGTGGTTTGTTAAGTTTTTAGGTGAATTGTATTCTTCATAGAAAATTAAATAAAAAAATAAAATGACCACAATACTCTCGATTTACGGGATTCTTTTAACGGTGTTAGTGGATAAGAACCCAAACCAAATACTTTCGCATATCACAACGGTTTTTTTGTGTAATAAAAACTTTGTATGTACCAAAACCAAAAAAAAAAAAAAACAACAAATCATAAGAACCAAATTTGCAATTTACTCATAATTTTAGGTTTCACCATTATTGCGGACAACAATCAAGAATATCATAAAAGTACACATTGCATGACTTCAACTTCCATAGAGATTAAATCAAATAGAAATTGGTTTATGCTTTTGACATTTTTTGGTCGTTATTATGCATTACTTTATGAATATTAATGCACTGATTAAATATAATAATATAAATCATAAAATCGTGTAATTAATAAATCAATTAAACTCTGGTATGAAAAACAATAATTTTATATTGATTATTTAGTAAATACAAGTTTTATATTAATTTACATAAAGAATTTAATACAACTTGTTAATTCACATGTTGCAATCCATATCCTTTCTTATGAATAGAATTTTAACCTTTTGACTCGTATCAAACTAACTAATCAAAAATATATTTTTTGCGATCAATTGAGTTATCTAAAATCACTAAACGTATAGTGATTCTTGAAATTTATCTTTGATCAGAAGTTTCTCCATGTGTAGTCTTTTTTACATGTTTCCCAAAATCAGGTTCCTACCTTTTAATATATAATTGTGAACTTCTCTTTGTGCTTAAATAAATAATCTAGAAGTCACTAGCTCGTTAGTATAAAGGGATCAACTTGTAAACTATCAAATACGAGGGTGTAAAATGTTAAATCGGTTAACCGAAGCCATCGTTTTTGCCAAACGGTCTTTGCCAGTAGTGCCATCCTCCCTGCTGACTATATGGGTGGGTTGCCCCTTGCTACTGTGTTCTCTGCCCTTCCACTAGAATCCACTCYGGGTCGGAGGAGCAGCTAGTCCTCGTTGACACCATCAGAGTTGTTATAAAAGGTTTAATGCTTTTAAATATCTAAGAACATATCGAATAATATTTTGGTATCCCTGGGTTTGGCACCTTGACTGATCTTATGGGCTCTAAAGATAACAACCAATTGAATCCTCGGTAACAGAGACTCGAAACAGGCGACTTATATCTATCAAATCTTTAACATTAAGATATGAAATTTTCACTGAATGTATTTAGGGATTTATCCGTTTCTTAAGAGGGATAAAGAGTAGTCAACTATATCCATCAGATCTTTAATGTTGTGAAGCGATCGTTACTCGACAGCAACCATGAAAATAGCTCGTGCTTGTGCAATCTCGCTGCTAACTTTGAAGACAAAATTGGGGGAATTTAGATGTGAATTAAAAGGTTAAAATTCTATTCATAACTTCTAATCAATAATTACATAGGAGATAGTCATTGTTTATTCACTTCATCTAGAATAGTCATGGTTGTCTTAATGGTTGAATAAAAATGCGGCATGGCTCTCTAGACATGTGATAATCTTAAGAGGAGCGATCAAATGCAAATCATTTAATTTGTACAAACTTCATTCAACCAATCCTAATTTTTTATTTTGTTCATTTTTTTTTAATTATAAGAGGTTGATTAATCATTTTTATTGTGGATGATGTTAATCATGGATATTATCATCTTCATTATTTTAATTTTAGAGAAATACATTAAACAGTTTCATTTTAAAATTTCATTAAGTATTAAATGAAATAATTTCACAAGATTAAACAATTTCATAATTTTTTTCCATAAGATTAAATAATTAAATCGACGGATGAAAGTGGTTTGCACGGTTTGTACAAATTGTGTGGTTTGTAATCTAACCCCATCTATATAGATATATATTGGTTTGAATTTAAGTTATTTGAATTTCAGATGCCGTAATGTATTCGTCATTCAAACTTGAAAAAGTCCACTTGATGATCCTAAGGGTTTGCGTGGACCAATAAATTATGTGATTTTTTAAGTTTCATTTGTTAAATATTCCTTTAAATAATCATCTATTCAATTACTTATTTAATTTATTGGATAAACATAGCAAAAACAATAAACCTATAGTGATAAAAATGAAACAATGACTAACAATTGTATCCGCTAAGTGTGACTGGTGGATCTGTTTAGCGTTTACCGATAAGCGACACTTACCAACTATTCGAACCATTTATTATGAAGCGATCATAATATATTAAATTTATTAAACAAAGGGTGTTATTATATGTTTTAATTTATTAATCGTCAAACAATTCTCTWATTCAATTATTTAAAATAAAACATTAAAAATGAAAATCAACTCTAACTATATATTTAAAAAACATCTCTAATACTATAATAATAAAAACTTAATATATTAAACTATTAATCAAACATATATATATATATATATATATATATATATATATATATGTATAATAATAATAATAATAATAATAATAATAATAATAATAAAAAAAGCTCAATATTATATTAATATAATATTTATTGAAGCCAACCAGTAAAACCTTGATAATTTTTAGTGTTTTAATGCTGGATTGGAGATGAAAACACCTTAATTTTTGTGTTTTTGGTGTTGAGTTGAGATGCCTTAAAGTCGAGAAAATTGAGATTTTGGACATGTTGTTTGCTCTAATAAGTTTTCTAGAACCTTTTTTTTAAACGGAGAAAGTGGAGAGAGAGTGAAAAAAATCTCTAAATTTGGAGAACACCCGAAAATGATTAGAGGATCTCCAACAGATTCTCCAAAATTGAGAATCAAAAGTCAAAATCTTTAACAAATTCTTTATTTTGGAGATTATAGTATATATTATATTGTTAAAAATATTCAATACATTTTATAAAATGTTATTTTTCTCTCCTATAAACTTAATTTCAAGCATTCTCATTGTTAGAAAGATTAAAAAATAGTTTCTCTTAAATAGATAATCATTTTTGTAGGGTCCTCTAAATTTGGAACTTTTCACACATTCTCTCTCATTTTCTCCATTTTAGATAAGATTTTGAAGGTTCTGAAATAATATTTTATTTGATGAATGAAATATGTTAATAATAATAAATGTTGTATTATTTAAAATAGAAAATCTGTTAAAAGTTACTGCATTTTTGTTAAGAGATTATAAAGTATTATTTTTTAGGGCAAAATGCACAAAATAGCAATCTACTTTCGTAAATTTCTTTATTATAGCATTGTACTTTCAGTTTTTCTTATTACAGCAATGTACTTTCAAACTATTTTTTATTAGAGCATTGTATTTTAAAAAATTTACTCATTATAGCATTGGATAATCTTTTGATTTAAATTTACCCATTATACTAGTTTTCATGCCACCTCATTGTCCACGTAGGCTGTCTACATGTACTATAGTGATGTGACTTTCTTACTATATCATTCTACTTTCAAAATTATTTTATTATAGCATCTACTAGTTCTTATTAAACACTGTATTTTTAATTTTGATATTTAGATATTTAACATGTTATTTAATAAACGTATTAAATGAATTAAAAAAATTTAAATTATTCATTAATATACCAATATCAATAAAATTAGTAGAATACAACTTATCTCGCTAACATTTTTAAAAAAAATATGTGTTTTTTGAAAAAAGGATAATAAGAATTGTTTCTTTTTTACCAAAAATTATTGTCTTTTAAATAATATATTATATTTGTTCAAAAACTTTTTTACTTGACGTATAAATATATAAAATTAATTAGACTTTTTTGAATTATTTATTAATATAACAATATTAAAAAATTATAGATAACAATTTATTTCGTTAATATTTTAAAGAGAACTTTAAAAGATATGTATTTATTTGAAYAACATAAAATARGAAAMGTTAYTTTTTTTACAAACAAAATATATCTCGAAAATAATGTTTCATATTTATTTAATAAATATTTTCCTCTAAGAATATTTAATTTGAATGCAACTTAATAAGAWAAAATAAAAAAWAWWKTTTTTTAGATCATAGCAATGAAAAATGAAATTCACTAATAATAATTTGAAATADGTCTTTATTTTAATTTTTGTTAAGTCATCAAAATGATGTGGCATCCACATCACCTCATTAAAGCCACACAAGCAAAAAAGTCAAAGAGTTAACCGGTTTAAAAGGTAACAGGTTATCCATTGTTATTATGGATAGATTTTTTAAAGTACAATGCTTTAATAAAAAATAATTTGAAAGTACATTGCTGTAATAAAGAAAAACAAAAGTAGAATGTTATAATAAGAAATTTTATGAAAGTAGGTTGCTATTTCATGTATTTTTTAATCCTATTTTTTATTTTAAAATTTCTTTAAAAAATCTATTAAAAATGCTCTGTTAATTAATATAAAAATAAACGTATCATTTTATGTATACAAAGTATAAATTAATAGGAAAATTAATTTAAATCATTTATAAACAAATGCATTATTTGAAAGCATATATGTTTTGTTGGCTATTCAGGCACAGTGATACTAACATTTCAAAGCTTTGTTCAAATAAAGTCGGCTGTATGAACCAATCATATTTTTCCTTATAGTCACATTTGACCTGCAAAATCACATTTGATTATACATTAATAGTCAACAAAAGGTGTACGAATGATGTGACCTTCAACACACAGGTTGCAGGCAAATCGTGTGTCACATCTGATTTTACAAATGTTTCTAGTGTAAAATCACATATAATTCAACGGTTTTTATTTGATTAATGTTTTCGTATAAACTTAATTCTCTCTTTCTCTCTCCCCCCCCCCTCCACACACACACACACACATACACACACACACACACACACACACACACATATATATATATATATATATATAATGGGGTTAGGTCCTCCTGAAAATGAAAATTATGATGAGAAAGGCAAAAAGAGATCCCCACCCTTACATCAATATTGATTGAACTAATGAGGTACACTATACCAATTAACTTCTAAAACACAATTCATAGATTGTTTTGGAATTAAAATGATCAAAAGTTTAAATCGTTTCTTATACTTCTCATATTAGCTCCTATTTTTACGCGAACTTTCATCTATATATATATTGGGTGTAGATATAGACATGTGTGTGTATATTTATATGTACTAGAAGGGCATTCGCGCAATGCAGCGAGATACATCTTGATTTTCATATTTCACTTTATTCTTTATCCCAATCGATTTTATAATATGGTCTTATATGATTTTGAAAAAACGATGATGTTTTTATTTTTGAATAAAATATAAATTTTAAGATATCATAAAAATTTGACAAAATTATATCCATATTAATGTCAAATTAACTATTTAGAATTCCTCATTTTTTGTGTAATTTTTTAATTCAAAATTTTTAATTATAATTTAATTTAAATTTAATAACGAAGTAATTTATATTTGGTTTAGTAATATAATTTTCTTATAAAGATTATAGTTAATTATTTTGTTAGAACTCGATAATTATTCTAATTATATTTTTACACTTGAAACTTTACATCAAAGCGTTGTGAAGGTTTGAATTTTTACCAAGTCGGTTATTTTATGGAGATTAATTAATGAATTTTGTAAGTAAAAAATAAAAAACTTACGATAAAGAAGATGGCTAGGTATGATACCTAGGAATCACTCCTTCCACGTCGTAGACAAAGACATGGATGGAGACATAATATTATTCTCAGTCGTAGTTACACAAATATATTGTAGGATTTCTTTTTCATATTTTTCTACGAAAATTACGTGATGTCACGTACATCTCATGGACAACCAAGACAAACGTATTTTTCATTATTTGAAAGCAATTTATATTTTGACCAAGTCATTTAATTTGGTTATTGTATTGTAAAATATTCATATAGATTATTCAACTTATTGAAAACACAATTTATATCACATCTTGAATTATTGTTAAATGACAAAAAAAAAATCATTGGGTCAGTTGATTCCAAATTAAGAGCAATGCCTATTATACCCTCTTCAAAAAATATTGTCGAGTTGTCATATGAAGATGGATAAAAGATATATGTAACATTTATCTACACAATAGAAAATGGACGATAATATAATGTAATGGGTGTAACTAAAGGACAAGGCATGGTATAGATCGTAATGCATGACGATAAAATCCACACAATAGGGAAGGGAAATGCACCCAGTGCTGTAGATAATTGAGTAGCTCTAGAAGCATGTATGTTAAACATTTTTTTGGGCATAGAAGAATCTCTCTCTTAGCTCAGCTGATGAAGGGTTGAATTTTTAGGCAAGGTGGAGGAATAAGGGTTAGAAAAGGAGCATTTGATGACCATGAAGACATAATGAAAACTATTGTTTTCACTGAATACTGGAAACAGGTTATAGCATTTACTGCTGGTAATTATATTGAAGCGCATAATTGGTTAAAGATAACTAGACGTTTCGAATAAAAGACGATACATTTTCTTTATAACCCGTGATGAGAGACATAGCTAGGGTATCAAATTCCATTTTGGATCGGAATCTTTCGAAATTGTGGCATCCCCAAGGCAGACATATAAGCTTCAATGGCATGATCGAGTGTAGTCGAAGGGCAATCACTACTAAATAAAAGATTTTTGCCTACGCACTTTTTCTTAGGAAATTTGTCGCTAAAGGGTGACCGTCACAAAACCGTCACAAAAGTTGGTGGGTAAATTGTTGGTGGGTGATTCAAATCAGTGACAAATTACCAAGGGATTCTCTAAGTGATCCATTGGTATTTTCTTGAAAATCATCTGATTCTACCAAACCATTGGTATTTTCTTGGTAATCCGTAAGTGATTATTGATAGAAATTTCTCTGGATGATTTTTGAAGGTAAAAATTATTTGTTTTGTAGTGAATTTTAGATGACGACAAGGTGACATATTTGCAATTCTGTGAGCACTATGTGTTGGGCAAGTCCATAAGGTTAAATTTCTCGAGTGGCTAATATTTGTATTGTCTTGTCATTTTTTACGGTATAAATGTGTGTTGTTCCATCATTCTACCATATCTTAAGAAGGTAGACATGTGTGAACAATGTAATTCTCATGATGATAATTACATTAAAGTAAGTAACTATGGTTAGGTATCTTCAATGTATGGGTTATTTTTTAGTTTTTAGTTATAAGTATCAACGTAATTTCATAAAGTTATTCGGTCTGTATGCTACATGAAGAACATAAGCCAGATGATGGAACGGGAAGACCTAAGATGTAGAAGATTATAACATAAGTGATTCGGCATATTTTGATTCCTATATATCCACCCATGTGGTACTTCATTATACCATATATATATATAAGATCCATCTGTACATATATCACCATTTACATCCAGAAAGTCGTATGCTTTGGAAGAAGCTTGTACAATTTGAGAAGGGGTTTTGATTGATAAAAAAGAAGAATCTACTTCAACCGATATGCCCTTAGGCACGGCCATACATAACATAGAAATCACACTTGGAAAGGGTGGGCAATTAGCTAGAGCAGCAGGTGCTGTAGCGAAACTGATTGCAAAAGAAAGGAAATCGGTCTCATTAAAATTACCTTTTGGGGAGGTCCGTTTGATATCCATTGTTATTAAACAAAATAGTTTATTGAAGAGTTTTTGTTAGATTGGCTAATTGTTGTCTGATAGAACTGCCCCCGGTAGATATCTCTCGATTTCGAAATGTATCAAAGCTTCGAGTAGTAAAAAAAATTGGGATCTTGTATTTCCAGGTTTGGATTTCATATCCCAATAAACCTCGTAATCGTAAAAAAGTGGGTTTTTTATCTATGGGCCTAGCAAAATAAAAATTGGGATAGGATCTCCCCCCCTCAAAATCGGACGTGAAAGTTTCCTTTCATCCGGYTCAAGTAGGTACACCAAATAAAGAAAAAGAAAGGAGTTCTCGCTTTCAAATTCTAGAAATGTGATTGTCTAGAAGCATGCATAAACTTACTCAAACAATGGACAATAAATGCTATATCAGGACAGGTTGCAAGAAGGTAAATCAACCTTCCTATTAACCTTTGATAACCAAAACAATCAGACAAAAGAGAATCTTTTGAATTACTTGAATCAAATATTACCAAATTAACATCCACAGGAGTACTAGAAGGTTTACATCCCAAGTATCCAAAATTATTTAATAATTTCAAACAATATTTCCTTTGGGACATACAAACACCATCAATGCGATCTAGAATCTCAATTCCTAAAAAGAATTTTAATTTACCTAGATCTTTGATTAAAAACTTACTTTTCAAGTACTCTTTAAACACATTAATTTCCACCACATTGTTTCTAGTGATAACAATATCATCTACATATACCAGAAGAATGAGAAACACAGAATTAACACGTTTAGTGAACAAAGAATAATCAGATATGCTTTGCACATAACCATTTTCAACTAAACAGGACGATAACTTGGCATACCATTGCCTGGGAGCTTGTTTTAAGCCATATAATGACTTAACCAGTTTACAAACCCTTTTATCACTAGAATCATAGTAACCTTCAGGAAGAGACATATAAACATCCGCTTTTTGACTATATCCCTTAGCAACAAATCTAGCCTTATAGTAAGAGACATATCTAACAGTAACCATTTTGACTACTGGAGAGAAAGTCTCTTCATAGTCAAGACCCTCTCTTTGACTGTATCCCTTAGCAACTAATCTAGCCTTATACCTCTCAATCTCACCATTGGATTTATATTTGATTTTATAAGCCCACTTGCAACCTATAGCTTTTCTATTTCTAGGTAATTTAGTAATATACCAAGTCTCATTTCTATGCAAAGCCTCCATCTCTTCATTCATATCATTTAACCAATTTTGATCACTACAGGAATCCTTAAACGACTTAGGCTCAACAGATTTATTCAAATTTGATATAAAACAAAAATTATCAGAAGAGAGACAAGAATAATTGACAACCCTTTCAATATCATACTTAACTTTTCCCTCAATAACATAATCATCAAATTTCCTAGAAAAATTACTGGGTCTAGAAAATCTTCTAAGAAATTGAGTTTGGGATTGTGTACCCTCAGATATATGACCTGAACTATCATTAAGAGTTTCAGAAGGTAACACAGCACCACGAGGGGAACTGGCAACCAGTCTAGGGCTACCCAAATGTTGCCTGCTGGTAATTCTACAAGAATCATCCTCTTGAGGAAAATCTTGGTTAACATGAACTTCAGAGCTGCCTAGCGGCTGATTATCATCAGTCCTAGATAGGCTACCAAGTTCTCTTCGGTCACTGTTACTAACAATATTTTGACTATTCGTATCACCAGTCGGAGGTCTATTATTTTCATCATTGGGTCCCATTACATCAAACACATTAGAAGATCTAGGAATAGTATCAAAGAAATTCAAATTATCAACAGTTTTATTTCCAACCAAACCAGCTTCCTCATTACTCATTTTGAATGGAAACACGTTCTCATAAAATTTTATATCTCTGGAAAAAATGATTTTCTTGGTTTCTAGACTATATAGCCTATAACCTTTTTTCGAGTTTGCATATCTCAACAAAATGCATTTTTCAGATTTGGGGGAAAATTTGTCAGAAACATTGGGTATATGAACAAAACAGAGACATCCAAAATTAGGCAAATGAGTAAGAACTGGTTGAAAACCGTAAATAAGCTCGTATGGACTCTTACCATTTAAAAGAGAAGTGGGAGTTCGATTTATCAGATATGTAGCAGTTAAGACACACTTAGTCCACATATTAAGAGAGACTCCAGCCTGAAACAAGAGAGCCCTTGCAACATTAAGCAAGTGTCTATGTTTACGCTCAACCACCCCATTCTGCTGGGGTGTAAGACACAAGAAGTTTGGTGGATAATGCCTTTTGACTCAAAGAATTCACACAACCTTTAATTGGTGAATTCAGTCCCATTGTCACTCCTAAACACTTTAACATTTTTACCAAACTGAGTAAGCAACAGATTATAAAAACTCTCAATGTGATCACTAACCTCATGTTTTCCCTTCAAAAGATAGACCCACACAGCGCGAGTATAATCATCAACCACAGTTAAGAAGAATTTATATCCTTCTCTGCCCTGGATGTGATAAGAACCCCATGCGTCTAGGTGAACAAGTTCACCTAAACTTCTGGACTTATGAATACTAATGCTAAATTTCTCATGCGTTTGTTTTGCCTTATGGCATATTTCACAAGGACCACTACTTTCATTTCCAATATCTAATTTGTCCTTTAAAACATATGACTTGATCAGCAGGGTGACCAAGTCTGTTATGCCATAATTGAGAAGAGACAAAACAAACCATACCCACAATCATTTGAAGTGAAAGAAACATTATTGATAGAATTTTGATCAAAAAGTTATAGCTCTGCATCCTGACTACCGATCCCTACAATGTTCTTCTGCAGATAGTCATGAACATAACATTTTGTTTCATCAAATTTTATGCAAACTTTACTATCTCTGGCAAGCTTATGGATAAATAAAAGGTTCACATTAAACTCAGGGACAACAAGAACATCAAATAGAGTCACATTGTTAGATAACTTCAAATTACACGTTTTTGATGTGTTTGAATATTTAATCACAAGTTTACGAGAGTGTAGCATATGGGTCGAAAGCACGAGGAAGAGACGATCTTAATTTGCAAGAAAAGAAATAAGAGCCACATAATCAATTAATTAAAAAATAACATAAAAAAATTAGAAATTAGAACAATTATAATTTTCAACTGGAATAATCCTTAAAAATCTAATTATATTTGTTTTATTTTATAAATGTGTACTTTTTTGGTTCAAAAAATGTTTAATAACTTAATCGTTCAAAATATAAAAGTTCATTGGTTTTTTAAGACCATTTCCATTATTTTACCACATTAACCACCTTGTACATCGAAAAAAATGATGTATCTAACAGATTTTAGGAAGTCCAAGGAGTTATTTAACATGTTTTAAAATGTCTAAGGACTTCACCATTTCAAACACTAAAATTTATTGGGTTTTTTTAGAGTAATTGAACTAGTTAAAGTAAATCGAAGTATTAAATTAATTAAAGTAAATAGAATAATAAACACAATTTACTAATTTACCCTTTATTTTATTTTAGTAAAATAACATTAATTATCTAAAATGATTTACTCATATTGGACCTCACAATTACCACAAACTATTTAATTCTCATTTGATTAGATCTATATATATATATATATATATATATATATATATAATTTAGGGTATTTTTTAATTAATAGATTGTATGACCCATATTTTTTCGCGTCTTCTTAGAGATTGACTCTATTTTGGTTTGAAATTGTCCCCATATATATATGTGTGTATATATATATATATATATATATATATATATATACAAGTGGAAGTTCAAACGAGAATACCTCCATTTTACGAGAATGCTAGAACACATTTATCACATGTGATAATACGCATGAAGGGACTCTGTAATGTGTGGACGACGTGTTCTACGACTTAGGCCGCGCCAAAGATTGTTTGCATCTATGATTTAGATCGCATGTGATGGACTTGATGGATTATAATATCATATCAACAATAACCTTATCACATTTGATAATACTTGAATGACTGACATTTCCACAATGATCGCATATTGGACTGTTTATTTTTAACTTCTGAGATTGTTTTATTCATTGAAATTTCATAAAATATTGGGCTAATAGTGTTTGACATCGCGCGTTGCACGATGACAATAAAAATTTTAAAAATTTATTGAAGTTAGCTAAATGAGTCGATGATCTTATTTATATATTAAACTAATAAGAATCAATATTACCTTTGCTATATGAATATAACTTAACATTATTTGTTGTTCTTTTAATATATATATAATTAATAAGTCTTATATATATCAATCTTTTATTATATCAAACTTTGTAATTGGTTCAAAATCATAAAAAAATGTGAAAATATTGATTATAATCATGAAGTGTATTAAGAGAATTATTTTATCATAATACATATCAATTTATCTTCTATATATATTCTCATAAAATACTTATATTCATCAAGCAAACATTGTGTTGTTACTTACATTGACATAATTGTTGAATATTTTTGCAATTTGTTTATATTAGTTCATGATATACTCATTTGCAACATTGGTCAACAACCTCATGGAAATCCTTTTTTTCCTACATGTGATTGCATAAAGTGACAATAATAGCTAGTATTATGATCATTCTAGATATATAAGAGTCTGATTGATTTATTATTTTTTCATTTGACTTGTTTAAGTTTTTTAGATTTATTTTAGATAGTTCATAGTTTATTTTCTGTATAAAAATATCCTGAAAATGATTTTAATAAAATTATGTAAAATAAAAGATATGTATTATATTGATTCCAATGTTAATTATATGTACAGTTTGATTTTAGCTTTAATAA
>NC_037537.1:1284576-1295068 GCF_001531365.2 Cynara cardunculus var. scolymus | reverse complement strand
AATTGTTATGTAAATAAAAACATATATATTATTATATTCAAGTGTCATGTAAATAAAATGATTAGTAAATTTAAAATTTAGGAAAAATATAAAATATGAAAATAAAAAAGAACTCTAAAATTCCAACAAAAATCGAAAAAGAATGTAAGATTAATCTTCATGTATTAATCTAGAAGAAAAAGAACAATTAAAAAAGAAAATATTGAAGTTTGTTGAGATTATATCATATATTCAAAATTCAATTATTGAACCGTTGTAGCCATCAAAACTCTATAACTGCTGTAAAAAACAAATCCTCAATCCCATTGAAAAAATTTAAGAAAAATATAGAAGAAAAAAATAAAAATAAATAAACTCTAAAATCCCAACAAAAGTCAAGAATAATACTTAAATTGGTATTCTTATAGTAAACCTGAAAAATGATCTTATTAAATAATAAAGTTTATAAAATGGAAGAACAAATCAATTGATGAACAGAGAAAATAAAAGATTACATGGAAAAAATAAATTGTTGAAGAAAAATGGTTTGAAAAATGAATAATATATCAAGTGATAGGGAGGAAGAATAAAACCTAAATTAGTATTACGGTGGTAAATCTGAATTTTTCATCTATATATTTAAAACATTAAATTCATTAGGATAATGTTGTTTTTATAATTTTAAAAAGTTTAACCTTCAATCTTTCATTTTCATTCTTGGATAAAACAACATTATCCTGATGAATTTCATAATAGACCGATCAACATCAACAAAAACTCATATCATATTTATTTTCTTGAATGATACCTCAAATCAATAAAAAAAAACAAATTATATCCACAAAAACTGAATAAAGAAGAAGAATTGAGAGATTATTATGCTAAACAATGTTACCTTATTTTTATCGAAGATTAATGTCACTTTATCCATAGACAAAAAAAAAATTCATATGCCTACATAATTTCAACTTTAGTGTGAATTCTCCAACTAAAAGACGAAATACTATACTTACATAAGCAAAAACTCATAACATGATTTGTTTTATTGAATGATGCCTCAAATCAGCAAAGACGCAAATCGCCTCCACAAAATTATAACTGAATAGTGAGGAAAAATTGAGAGATTAATAGAGAGATTCATATGCTTGCATGATTCTAATTTTAGTGTGAATATCTCCAATTAAAAGACGAAAATAATATACTTACATTAACAAAAACTCATATCATATTTATCTTCTTGAATGACACCTCAAATAAACAAAAATGCAAATCACCTCCAAAAAACTGAATAGAGGGGAAGAATTGAGAGGTTAAGAGAGATATTATGCTTAAACAATGTTAAACTGTTTCTTCAATGATTCATATGTCACTTTATCCACATAAAAAGAAATCCATATGCCTACATAATTCCAACTATAATGTGAATGTCTCCGACTAAAAAAAAGAAATACTATACTTACATAAACAAAAACTCATACCATGATTTGTCTTATTGAATGACAACTCAAATAAACAAAAATGCAAATAGCATCCACAAATTTATAATTGAATAGAGAGAAAAAATTGAGAGATTAATAGAAAGATTATCATAGAGGTGTACCACAAAATTATACATGAATAGAGAGGAAGAATTGAGAGGAAAAATTGAGAGATTATTATAGAGGTGTACCATGAAGAGAAGATGAAAATTTGTAACCAAACAAAGAGAAATAATGAGAGTTAAAAGAGTAATTATCAGAGGAAACATGAATAGGTTGAAACAACCAAATTAAAGGATCTTAAATGTGAATATTAAAAATCAAAAACAAATATTGAGGTAGGAAAAACTTGAAAAAATGAGAAAAAAGAGAAAACATTTTCTTGTTTTGAGAAGAGATCACATCATTACATATGGTTTCTTCTTTAATATATATATATATATATATATATATATATATATATATATTGGATAAACATAGCAAAAACAGTAAACCTATAGTGATAAGAATAAAACAATGACTGATAATTGTATCCGCTAAGTGAGGCTGGTGGATTCGTTTAGCTGTTACTCGTAGGCAACACTTACCAATTACCAACTATCTTTTGTACTATTTTGATGGTCAAAATTTTTACCCAGCGAAACAAGTGAGAATAATAATTCTTCACTGGTAAAACGATTAGTCGATAATATTCTGATAGACCCGTTGGTCATTTATAGCATCTCCAACATATTTTTTTTAAGATGAAGATTTTTGGGATCTTTTTCCTCCAACTATCCAAACCCATTTATTAAATGAAAAGCTGGTTAATTTCAGTAATATTTAACAACTTAGAAAAAAAAAATGAAATTATGATATATAAATAAAAGAACTTATTAAAGACTGTTATATTCTTTTTAATAAAATCATAGAAAAAATATATTTATTTTTTTATATTATGAAGCGATCATCATTCCATGGCCTATTAAACAAAGGGTGTTATTATATGTTTTAATTTATTAATCGTCAAACAATTCTCTAATTCAATTATTTAAAATAAAACATTAAAAACGAAAATCAACTCTAACTATATAATAAAAAAACATTAAATACATCTCTAATATTATAATAATAATAATAACTTAATGAATTAAACTATTAATCAATATTATATATATATATATATATTATAAAAACTTAATATTATATTAATATATTTTTTATTGAAGCCAACCAGTAAAACCTTGATAATTTTTAGTGTTTTAATGTTGAATTGGAGATGAAAACATCTTAATTTTTATGTTGAGTTGAGATGTCTTAAAGCGGAGAAAATTGAGATTTTGGACATGTTTTTGCTCTAATAGTTTTTCTAAAACCTTTTATTTAAATGGAGAAAGTAAGAGAGAGAGTGAAAAAAATCTCTAAATTTGGAGAACACCCGAAAAAGATCAGAGGATCTCCAACAGATTCTCCAAAATTGAGAATCAAAAGTCAAAATCTCTAACAGATTCTTTATTTTGGAGATTATATATAGTATGTATTATATTGTTAAAAATATTCAATACATTTCATAAAATGTTAGTTTTCTCTCTTATAAACTTAATTTCAAGTGTTCTCATTGTTAGAAAGATTAAAAAATAGTTTCTCTTATTTTTGTAGGGTCCTCTAAATTTGAAAATTTTCACACTTTCTCTCATTTTCTCCATTTTAGAGAAGGTTTTGGAGGATCTGATGGAGCGTGAAATAATATTCTATTTGATGAATGCAATATGTTAATAATATGATAAATGTCGTATTCTTTATAACAATAAATATGTTAAAGTTAATGCATTTTTGTTTAGAAATTACTAGAAGGGTACTCGCGCAATGCGGCGAGATACATCTTGATTTTAATATTTTATTTTAATATTATCTCAGTTGATGTTATAGTATGATCTTATGTGATTTTGACAAAAATACATCAATATTAGTATCAAATTAACTATTTAAAATTCCTATTTTTTGTGTAATTTTTAACTCAATTTTTTTTATTATAATTTAATTTAGTTTCAAAAATGAAGCAATTTATATTTGGTTTAATAATTTATTTATCTTATAAAGATAATAATTAATTATTTTGTTAGAATTCGATAATTATCTTAATTATATTTTTGATTTTTTTATTTTAAAATGAGATGTTTATCTTTTATTTGATTATGTTTATCCGCAGTTAATTACACGAATTCAAACATGAAGTTTTAATAAATGTTCACACACTTTCACTGGAGTAACTTGCTGCCCAAAAAGAATTAACATTCTCATGAATTGCACTTTGATCCGCCTTTCTCTTATTCCAGTCCAGGTTCTATCCCTTTCTGGAACTATCGTAAGCTATCCCTTTCAGGTGTCATGCCAAAGTATTGCATTAGGACGGAGAACGAGTAATCTGACATTAGAGCATTTATGAACCACTCAATATTTTGTCTTATAGAATATAATATAGTTCATTATTTGAAAGCAATTTATATTTTGACCAAGTCTTTAATTTGGTTATTGTGTTTTAACATATTCATATAGATTATTCAATTCATTGAACACACAATTTATATCACATCTTCAATTATTGTTAAATGACAAAAAAAAAAAAAACATTGGGTCAATTGATTCCAAATTAACAGCAATGCCTATTGTACCCTCTTCAAAAAGAATTGTCGAGTTGTCATATGAAGATGGATAAAAGGTATACGTAACATTCATCTACATACACGCGATATAATGTCTAAAATAGAAAATGGACGATAATATAATGTAATGGGTGTTACTAAAGGACAAGGCATGGTATAGATCATAATGCATGACGATAAAATCCACACAATAGGGAAGGGGAAATGCACCCAGTGCTGTAGATAATCGAGTAGCTCTAGAAGCATGTATGTTAAACTTGTTTTCGAGCATAGAAGAATTTCTCTCTCTCTTAGCTCATTTGAGTTGAATTTTTAGGCAAGGTGGAGGAATAAGGGTAAGAAAAGGAGCATTTGATGACCATGAAGACATAATGAAAACTATTGTTTTCACTGAGTACAGGAAACAGGCTATAGCATTTACTCCTGGTAATTATATTGAAGCGCATAATTGGTTGAAGATCACTAGACATTTCGAATAAAACAAGATACCTTTCCTTTATAGCCTTTGATGGGAGACATAACTAGGGTATCAAATTCCATTTTGCATCGGAATCTTTTGAAATTGTGGCATCCCCAAGACAGTCATATAAGCTTCAATGGCATGATCGAGTTTAGTCGAAAGGCAATCACTACTAAATGAAAGACTTTTGCCAACACAATTTTTCCTGGAAAATATGTCGCTAAAGGGTGACCGTCACAAAAGATAGTGGGCAAATTGTTGGTGGATAATTCAAATCAGTGACAAATTACCAAGGGATTCTCTAGGTGATCCATTGGTATTTTCTTGAAAAAATCAGATTCTACCAAACTATTTGTATTTTCTGGGTGATCCGTAAGTTTAAGGACCATAGAATGTAGTACACATAGATAAGCTACAATGATCTCTTTATCTGAGCGTTATTACAAGAGCCTTAATTACTACAATAATGAGCAAGTGTTTGAATATTTGAAATTCATTATTAAATCATTGACAGGAAGAACGACAACATCCCTCATTTTGGTGATATTTCAATGCATGAACACCATTGAGTCTCAAAAAATGATAGATTTCATTGATGTAAAACATCTTTGTAGTTTGGAATTATTTTGGATTATGAAGTGCTTTCTAGAGAAAGTTCAAAAGGCATAAGCTGATGTTTTGAAGAAATTAGCTAACGATAAACTTTTGAGGACATCTAATTAGAGCCATATAGGCATGAAATCCATATGTTCTAAGCAACAAGATCAAGCATTTAGAAGAGCTTAAGACCGTTGAAAGTATTAGAAGGTCGAATGAAGAGTATAAGCGATGAAGCTCATAAAAGGCCTCAGTTTCTAAAGTATTCCATGACAAAGAGACTTCTTTAGAAGGATGCACAAATGCAATGTCTATAAGGTATGATTTTTGAAGACGTGTCGACCTAGTCGCTAGTGCTTTCTATCAACACGTTGATCGCAATATTTCTAAATGCATGACAAATCTTCCTCATAGATTTGGTGCCATGTTAGCGGTGAAGATTGCATGAGCTAACACTTTGATTCCCTCCTTAAATTTTCTTTCTCACACACGTACTTACACACAAATTCTATCGATCGAAATTACACAGTAAGAAAAGAGTAATACACAAACTGCATTCGAAGTTTACCAATCGGTTGATAAACATCCTCATAATGCCCAGATTTTGGAAGCTATTACCGAGCTATAATTCCTTCTCTGTCATTGGTAATAGATTTTTATTAATTAACTTCAAAGATCAATTGCTTCTTCTACAAACAACGTTGTAATGAATAACATCTGAGATTGATAACAGTATTTGTTATTAATCTTTCAAAAGGTGTATTCACCCCCCTTTTAATTGGATACAAGAATTAGTATATGAGGGATTTGATACAAATTCCACCTGTTATACCAATGGTTTATTGAACAAACATCCAACTCCGATTATAAAAGAATTTTCTTTACTTAAAAGGAAAATGATAGAATTTTATGGGCTTAATATTCATACCTAATACAAATAGTAAACAAAACACTCTTAACCCACATTTCACATAAAATCCATTAAATATGATAAATTTCTAAATTGATCCATTTATTTATTTTTCTTTCAAATAAATACAGCACCCACATTTCAAAAAAAAAAAAAAAACCTTATATAATAACAAAAAAAGTAATTATATACGAGGGACCCTTTATTGTAAGTTAACCGATATAGCAATTCATCTTTATCTTTTTGGTTGCAAGGAACTATATAAATAATGGTGAAGGCTATTCTAAAAGGGAAGCCTCGAGGAACAAAACCTATTGGTACATAAAGAAAAACAAGTGAGACGGGAACTGAAGACTAGGCGCCTTCAATTACGAAACGGTAAGCATATGTGCTTAATCACTTGTATTCCTATTCATGGAAGTTTATCTCATCATGCTAAGTTATATATTGAGTTCCCATAGGCGGTGTCAAAGAATTGCCATTGGTTGTTGCTCCAACTGTCAATCGCGGTGGTGATAGGTTCCAACAAAGTCTTTAATCTCGCCTTGAACAACCTTGTTTGTGCTTAACTGATGTTAAGGCTTAGGGCGGATTATGTTGGATTCTGCCATAGCCCACGAAAAACAATAGTTTAGTTAAAATTGAAATGTAAAAAATAAATTGTGGTTCATAAATTAAACTCTCCTTCAAATTTTTAACACACTCTATGTTACATGGCCTCAGTTCCTAACCTCCTTTTCTTCAACATGAAGTCAAAATCACTCACCATTCATGGTTACAAATCTCATCATTGTTACTATTGTCAAGCATGGTTACTATACAGACTATGTTGGGTCACCTGTTGATTTGGTGATGACGCACCGATCTGTCACACTATCTTATCAACACTTACTAGTTTCTTTATATATTGGTTTCTTGATACATACTTAAAGCCCTTGGCAAAATCGAAGACTAGCCGATGTGAAGAGAGAAGGTCACTGATGCATTACTGTGGATCAACTGTCTAATTACACACCAAGACTCCACTGTAGTTGATTTGAAGATTGAAGATGTTTTGAAGATACTAGCCCATTGAAGGAAAATCTTCATGCACCCACATGTGTAAGTAGCTAATTGAAGCTACTACTCCATCCAAAGGAGATCTATCTATAGACTCACCATATCTCTACAAAACTTGTACCTGATAAAGACATTCCTTATCAGTAGGTTTGTCTCTACATGAACAGTTTTGTGTGCATGATGAGTATGATGAAATGATATATCAACTATGGTCAAGTCAACCCCTGCCTCCTTGTCCTAAGGTGACAAGTGTTCCCATACATTTAATGAATGAGGGTAGTATAAAATACATAGTACATCTCCTATGCAAACAACGCTTCACTGAAAGAATTTCTAAGTGCATTACCAAGGCAATCGACTCTCTTATACTATTTCTTCTACTTTCTTCTGTGTGAATAACAACTTAGTGTTCTTCATTTCCTTACAAGTACTCTCTCTGTTGTTCTTGTAAGTTATTCTTTATATAATATTGTTCAAGTTACGTTATAATTTTCTTCTTCTGCAATTTGTATTGTATCTCTATGTGTTAATTCTTGATATACATCAATAAGAACTAAAAAGTTGAAAACAATCTTAGTAATTGTATTTAACCCCCCCCCCCCCACAATTATTTTATGTTTATTGTCATCCCATTGGGGACCAACAAGTGCTATCAGAGCAGTTAGCTTAATATCATAAGCTAGATCTGCGGTGACCTCTTCCTCTACCAAACTCGCTCTTTCTTCGTACCATGACAATGGAACTATAACCATACCTCCAAAGTTAAACAAGAATAACAGAAGTCGCATGATATTCTTCCTTGAGGGTGTTGACAGTCAACATCTCACTATCCCTAAAGATGACCCTATTGTTCCCGAAGTCTGACTTCATCATAGAAAGAACAAAGATGAAGGTAACTCTTCAAATGATTCTGATGATGAAGAGAAATTTGATTTTACTGAAAGATTCATCATTAAAGATCCTATGTAGTACAATGAAGATGACAAAAGGAAAGTCTCCTTCGAGAAGAGTAATTGATCAAGTTTATGGACGTTTTCTGGTATTCAATATTCAAGTAGATTAGAGTATAAATACCATTAGGATCCAATTCATAGGAATCAATAGAAAAGGAAAATCTCTTATGATACACCAAGAATTATTGCAGTAGGATAAAAATTGCCATCACTTTTGTAATCCCTATGAAGTTTCATTGTTCCCTAGGATTGGTCTAAGGTAAGGGTTATCATTGCCTTATCTCTCCCTAATGATGTTTACCACTCCTTGGTGAACCTCACTACTGCTAACGATATATGGAACACCCTCTGTGTTCTATATGAAGGAACCATTGAAGTAAACAAAAGTAAAAAAAGATTGGCCTTGTCAGGCAATATGAGCTCTTTGTGCATGGGAATGGTGAATATCTCACTGAGTACTACAATAGGTTGAACAACCTCCTCAAAGATCTGAAGCTTCATGGCATAGTCTATGATAATGAAGAAGTCTTGTGCAAGTTCATGGACTGCTTACCATATTTCTGGGAAAACATCTGCACTTGCATCACGACAACCAAAGATCTTGACTACATGCCTCTTACTACATATTATGAGCAGACCAAGATTCAGAAAAAAAAAATCATTCTTAAAGGATCTTAAAAGTACTACTGTTGCTCTTCTCTACGATGGCACGAGGAAGTCTGTGAGTGAACCTTGTATCACTTATCTGACTGACTCTAATGAAGAAGTTAGAAAAGAAGAAATTGTTGAAAGCTATGTGGGTGATGCTGATGATGAAGGTGATAGACCCACATTTGATGACTCAGTTGGCAACATGACCATGATGGCTACCAACTTAAAGAGGTACGCCAAAAAGGGTTTCTCTCCCAGATTTAAGGTCACCAACCGAAGAACCTTAGATTAATCTAAGTCAGCTCCTATTGACAAGTCCAATGAGGAATATTTCAACTGTGGTAATAAATGTCATTTTGCTGCTGAGCGCAGAAGCAAGAAGATCTCCAAGCATCGTCTCTCTCAACCCACTAGTTGATCCTCTCATGACAAGTACAAGGCAAAGCAGAAGAGAGAAAAAGCAAAAAACCAGACCTTTCAGAGAAAAGGTAAAGTCTCATGTCTAAGACTCATGAATGGATTGATGAGCCGACCTCTTCCTCTAGTGATGAGGATATGGCACAACTGTGTCTTATGGCTAAAATACGGAAATAAAAGACTTTGACAAAGAATCTACCTCTGCTACTGCTGATGTATATTCTACCTCCAAGAAACCTAATGATCCGGCCAAACCAAAGAATGTGAACAACTTCTCTTCTCTTTTTGAATCTAAAAAGGTTAAAGATTTTGACTCCTTATATGTTGATCTAAATAATGCTAGATCTGCTAAGAAGAAAGTTGACCTTCAACTTAAAAATCTAACTAGTCGGCTACAGAAATGCATGAACCAACTGAAAGGCTTTAATAAGTTAAAAATTGATCTGAAAGAACAAAAGTTAGTTAACAATATTCCGGTTTTGGGGGATTTATTCGGGTGAGTTTTCAGGTTGGGCAGTTTACTACTTGTTTTACTTCGGTGCCCATCATGTGTTGTACCGCTATGGCCCATGAAAGAAATATGACTCAGATATTTGGGTCATTTTGCGACTACTAATGATAAATAACCATGTTTTCATGCAAAACATCAAAAGGCAAAAAAAATGTAATAGCTCACTTATATACAAAACATGCAAAAGTTGCTGACTCCAAAAAAAATTGTAATTTACTTCAAAACAACAAAAAATTATATTCACATGTAAATGGACGGTAATTCATTTACTTAGGCCTTAGGAGATCGGTATTTGGGCAGGTTTGGGTGCTAATATGCAAACTCAACCTAAACCCCACAATTCTACTTAAAATTCGGATATTAGTTTTCGAGTTCTATTAATATTCGGATTTTCGTTTAAACCATCAATTTCAGTTCGGGTAGGATTTGTCGGGCCAAATCGGGTTTTGCTCAGCCCTATCCAAACCTCCCTAAGCAAAGGAGTCTTTAAAACAAATTTATCCAAATCTCCCTAAGCAAAGGAGTCTTTAAAACAAAATTTAACACCTATTGCAATTGTACGGATACACAATTAATAAATATAATATAATATTTATTCAATTTAGACATAATAGCTTTATTTTTTTTTTGGGGGTTGATATCCCCACCCCCTTACGTCATTTCCCACCCCCTCCTCCTCACATCTTTCCTCACTCACACCCTCACATTCACCGAATTTTTTAAAATTTAATTTTAAATTTACATTTCATACCCCTGTAATTAGATAATTAATTTACTTTATATCATTTCCTTTTAAAATTTTCATTTTACACCCTTATCAAATTAACACAGATAA
>NC_037537.1:1281863-1283641 GCF_001531365.2 Cynara cardunculus var. scolymus | reverse complement strand
TTAAAAGAATATTAATACTTTATTAATTAATAATAATATAAAGTTAATTAATTTATATATTTATAATCTATATTAAAAATTAAAAACATAAAAAATATAATAACAAAATATTATAAAAGTTGAAGGGTCAAAACTGAAAATATCAAAAGGTTAAAAGTGAAAAATAATATATAGGAAGGGGTATAGAAAATGTAGGGGAAGAGTGTAAGAGGGGGTGGGGTTAGAAAACCCTTTTTTTTAACTTCCAATGCCTTCACACTCCTGAAAAAGCAATGCCCTTTTGTGTCTCTTTGAACTAAAATGAGAAGAGAAGTTCCAGTTTTGTTACAAAATGTCAAATTATGTCCATTTCAATTACAAAATAGTTTCTCAAAAGTACGAGAATATATATATATATATATATATATATATATATATAGTGATAAAAGGTATTTTGGTCTCTATTATGATTTAACATATTCTTTATTATGTTTTTTAAAGTAAGAAAAACAAAAGAAAACTTTTGAGAATTTTTTAAAATTAAATATGAAAAGGGATAAATTATTTTTGTTGTTTTTCTCACTCATAAAATTGAATTATTATTATTATTTATACATAATATTTTAATATAATGAAATGATAAAATATTTTAATAATATAAATTAAAATAAGATTTGTAAGCTCTAAAATATGTCGGATACTTTACAGACACCCCTTTCAATTTCTTTTTAGTTTTTTATATTTGATATTTTATGTATAAATTCAATTATTGTAAATATTTAACTACGAATTATTTACTACTTTTAGCAACTTATGTTTTTTTATTAATCTGGATATCCAACCCGTTATGCGAGCCGAATAATCCCACGATTACATGCTTTGCAGATGTCTCGTAATCACCACATTTGAACCTCCGTGATCATAAGAGAATTTTTATTCTTTCTTGTATTTGAAACTGAAACCTCCAAGTACTTTTGATCTTTGGAGCTAAACTCAAACCAATAGACATCATCCTTGTGGTTGAACTTATGTTATTAAAAGATCTTGTTAATAAGTGTAACACCTTATTATTATTATTATTATTAAGTATTGTTGTTATTTGTTTTTAAGTTTAAATTTATCATAAAATAAAATAATATTTAAAGAGCTTTGAAGCCCAAAATAATCTTATTTAAAAACGTTATGTTTTTAATTTTCCACGTGTGCATGTTCTTGGTTTTGTTGCGTAAAATTTGAAGCCAATTTTCTTGAGTCAAAAAAACATATAAGTCGACAAGTTGTCCATATAGAAGTGTTCAAATCGATACAAACAACTTCAATAAACCTGTGTCCATATGATGACTTTTTGGTAGCCGTTTAAATTTTATATATTATATATCTGATTGATTATCATTTCAACAAGTCTTGTTTAATACAAACTAATATGTTATTGGAAACCTTAACAGGAAACTGCAATAAATAGTTATATATATATATATATATGGTATATATATATATATATATATATATATATGGTATATATATATATGGGGGGCCTATTCAAGGGAGAACTGAGTTGTTTGTGGTAACTGTGAGAACCAATCTTAACCACAAATCAACGGATAAATAAGGAAATTAATAATTATGGTAATTTGAATTAAAATTATAATTAAAAGGCATTTTAGGTATTTTTTTAAAAACTCCTCTCTCCGACCTCCGATCTCCGATCTCCGGCCTCCGGTGAACATTAATCCGGCAGGTACCAATGTATTACCAATTGGGGTACCACCATGTACCACAGAATTTTCACTCGTCTCCTC
>NC_037537.1:1273962-1281186 GCF_001531365.2 Cynara cardunculus var. scolymus | reverse complement strand
AAAAAGTAGATGGGGGTGGTGGGGGTGGCCGGAGAAGAAGTAGACGAAGGAGAAGAGTACCTAAAGCATCTAGGGTTTTATAATTATAACATTACCAATTTACCCTTTATGTTATTTTAGGATATAACATTAATTATTTAAATGATTGACTCATATTGGTTCTCACAGTTACCACAAATAACTCAGTTCTCATTTGATTAAGCCCCATATATATGGTATATATATATATGGTATATATTTTAAATGTAATTATGTCCATTTGTATAATCAATGTAACCCAATTAATTGAAATATTTATGAAAATGATGAGAATTCATTTATTATGATTTGAATATTTATGGAAGATGATTAGAGTTCATTAGTTATGATCAATACTTTATATTATGAAACAATCAACATTTTTATGAAATCACATATTCATCAAATTAAATGAACGGTTGTGATTGAGTTGTATTGGTTGTACAAATGTAAAGGGTTGCGTAATAATCCACCCCCTCTCTCTCTCTCTCTCTCTATATATATATATATATATTTCAATTTGTTCATTGGATTTAAAAAAAGCATAACTTGAACTACTATCCTTTATCGAAAGGATTTATATGCATGTTGACAATGTTGGGTAGTTTTTACAACGGATTTTTAAAGTTAAAAAGTTGAATGATTTTTTATAGTGATTCTAAAAATTATTTTTATAGCGACCAAATAAAAATTGGAAAGTGGAAAATTTTTGGAATATTTCTGAGTAACTGCTATTGAATCTCTATTGTGCTTTAACGAAGTTTGTCCAAGCTGTTGCAGGAACGTGTTAAAAAAATCCACTTGGTTAACTATTTTGAGCCTACAAACCCGTTCATTTGACATACCTCGTTACAAGGCATACAAGCCACACGAGCCAATACCTCAATTACAAGCCATACAAACCACACAAGCCAAACAGTTCCTACCCAACCTTACGACTTTGGGTTAGTGACATTAAACCAAGGAGCTTTATAGTTGATATCTTAGAGTTTGACTTGTCTATTCTTGAATTATCTGAAATAAACAGTCTTACGGTTAATGTTGAAGTGTGGTGTTTTTTGATTGGTCGTTTAATTCTAGTTTTTTTCTCGTCAATCACAAGTTTCTTTTGAAGTATATACCCATATGCCAAGTATGGTTCGTAACAATCTATCTTCCGGGGCATATGATGATTCTTTCACCATTTGGGGGGTTTACCTACTAAAATACCCTTCATTATTGCTTTATGATGGTACAACCAAGCTACATTTATGTGTTTTGATAGGTTCGGAAAAGTTTGGAGCGAAAAAGAGATAAAAGAAGGATGCTGACAGATTTTAGAGGCCATGGCATTTCGACTGTATCTCACTCTCCCGAACCCCAAAAGAGATTCAAGACGACCTGGAAAACCAACAAACAGCCCTACAACTTTGAAGCTTTCAGTTTCTGCATATTCCGGCTGCATCTAAACCAAAATTGACGTCGAAGGCAAAAAACATGCTGCTGGACAGCAAATGAAAAAAGTTCCAGTCAATGCAGCTGGAACATTAAGAAAAAAGAGAGGAGTGGACATTGAGGAAAAAGAAAGGTAACGAAATCCTATATAAAGAGAGAGAGATTGCTACTATCTTTTATTACTCATGTGGGGTTTAAACAAAAAGGAAAAGGGGGTGGCTGGTTTTTGAGGACACATGAATACAGCAGCATAAGGTTTTTGAAGAAGAAGAGGAAGAAGATGAAGAGGGTTGCTGTTGGTTTTTGAAGTTGACGAAAAACGCAAAATCAGTAGGGTTCTTGGGGGATAAAAATGATGAGAAAAAAGGGACGCAGCACACAGACAGAAGCAAGAGAGAAGGTGGCACGGCTGGAAACATATAAAAGGAAGAAGGAAAGCTATGTTTGTGGGTGATCAATCACAAGCACAAACAGAAGTCAACCAAGTTCTGTAATTAAGGTTTTAATTATATTCGAGGTAGTGGTTTTTCTTCTTCTTATTAGGAAATTTATTGTATTTAAATTGAAGGACTTGGTAAAAAAAATCTGTGTTCTGTTGACCATCCAAGCTTGTTTTCATAGAGTTCTTGTTTAATCTTGCATCCATCGTTTCTAAGATAAGGCACAAACATATCGAAAACATCGAACGTGCTTGCACAATAATGCAAGGCTAATTCCTTTCGAGGTTGATCCAACGTGAAAACCCACTTATGATCCAATTCTGTTTTGTTTTTATTAATTATACATTGGTTTAAATTTGCATAAAAAATATGGATACGTCGTTTAGACATAATGTGACGAGTTTTGTCGGGGCTTAATGTTTAATCTATGAAATATCTATATGTGCTTAAATAAACGTGCTTTAGTAAATGGTTAGCATAACTTAGATAGTCTATTTGTATCCGTCAATCTCACTGAACACAAAAGTGAAGGCGGGAGGACGGTTGGTTTGGATAGGAGTGGATTATGCCAAGGGGTTGGATCGGTCTCTTAGCACGTTTGTTTTGACAATGCATTATTGAACATTGTGTGAAAATTAATCGAATTAGTGAAACACTTGTTTTAGGAATGGACGGTTGACCTTGACTTTCTCTTATCGTTCTTTTTAATTTTTCTTTGTAAGAAAACCCCAAAAGATTTTATGTTTATTCGTTTCTTAGTTTTTATGCAATTCTTTCCAAAATTTGATTGAGTTAGTATTAATTGTGATAATCAAATTTCAATTTCGAGAGAGGAATCAAATCTCGATGTTTTTGTAAACCATGATGGTTATCTTGTAATTTCAAAACTGTAGTAAAAAAAAAGTGTTATTTATGACAAATCGTAGGAACCAAATTTGTAGTTGACTTTAAATGAATAAAGAACGAATATTAGTTTTCTATAATGCTTCCAAAACGTTTCCAAGTATATATATATTTTTTTTCCACTATCACAAAATCCAATACTATGTGTTTCATCTCCTAGGCTTCAAAAGTTTGTATAAATAGCTAGTGTTTCACCTTTTCATACCATATCAGAAAACCATTACTAGCTTCTCATATCAATCATTAGCATTAATTACATGATGGCTTACGGATCATGGAGAATGGTCATGGCTACTCTCATTGCTTCTATTTTCTTTTATGAGTCATATGTTGCAGAAATAGGTATGCTTAACCTATTTGGCTATCTCCTTCATTAGCCTGTAATTATTTCAGTTTTTCATATCTACAACTGCTGAATTACACCATTTCAACCATTAATATGATAAGTACTTTATATTCACTTACAATGGTTGTGTTTATGCTCTCTACTACAGCACCAGACTATACATTCATGCATGAAGCAACAAAAGCTCCGAAGATATCATTCTACGACTACATTGTCGTTGGTGGAGGTGCTGCCGGAATACCGTTAGCCACCACGCTCTCTGAAAACTATTCAGTTTTATTGCTTGAACGTGGTGGCTCCCCTTATGGAAATCCCGACATCTCCAAGGTGGAAAATTTTGGCAACTATTTCTTTGACCCATCACCAGATTCCCCATCAGAACTATTTATGTCTGAGGATGGTGTTGGAAATGCACGTCCACGTGTCTTGGGTGGGGGTTCTTCAATCAACGCGGGCTTTTACACTCGTGATGATACAAATTTTTTAAAAGAGGCAAGATTGTTGGATGAGAATTTGGTGAATAGTTCTTATGAATTTGTGGAAAAGGTTATGGTTTTTGAGCCTGTTGTAAAGGAGTGGCAGTCGGCATGGAAAGGTGCATTTACTGAAGCTGGAGTGACGCCATACAATGGATTTACTTACGATTATGTCAATGGGACTAAAGTTGGTGGTACAACATTCGACCAAAATGGGCAACGACATACAGCAGCGGATTTGCTGCAGTATGCAAATCCTTTACGATTGTCTGTTTATCTACATGCAACTGTTGGAAAAATCTTGTTTAAGACCAAAGGTATGTAGGAAATGGCTTCAATGTGGTGGATATTGTAAGTTGAAAAAAGAAACATCAACTCATGACTTGCTTGTTTTTTCTTTTGTTTAATAGGGAGAACAAGGCCGATGGCTTACGCGGTAGTGTTTGAAGATGCATCCGGGAATAGGCATAGGGCATACTTGAAAGGAGATCAAAATGATGAAATCATACTATCTGCGGGACCTCTTGGAAGCCCACAACTTTTGATGTTGAGTGGCATAGGTCCAAAAGATCAACTTGATGCCCAACAAATCAAACTTGTGCTAAACCAACCCTCGGTTGGCCAAGGCATGAAAGATAACCCACTAAATGCAATATTCATCCCTTCTCCCATCCCTGTTGAGCAATCTGTAGTTCAAGTTATAGGTAGTCTGGCTGGCAGCCAAATTGAGCAAGTTAGTGGCATTAATTTTGTTCTTGGGAGCCCTTCTGACTATCAAGGCTTTTCATATGAGGTATATACCGTTTTTATACATATTTCTTTTCTACTTATGAGAATATATATGAAATCGTATTAGATTACTCTCAATATATCAAGATGAAATGGTCAAAATCTAACGGATGTGAGACTAAATGTACTAAAATGACAAATATAAATGTACATATCTTTCTTTGCAGATGGGCGGATTTGTATTTCTGAAACTCGATGGCCCCTTTTCTACAGGGGAGTTAAAGCTTCAAAGCCGTAATCCAACCGACATTCCATCAGTAGAATTCAACTATTATAAAGATCCCAGAGACTTGAAACAATGTGTGGATGGTATCAATACCATCCTAACAGCAATTGGATCAAGCGCATTCTCAAAATTCAAATACCCGAATATGACGGTCCAAGATATTCTTGACCTTACTGTTAAACTTCCAACATACTTACCAATACATGCTAATACAAGTTTGTCTATGGAACAATTCTGCAAGGACACTGTAAGGACTATATGGCACTTTCATGGTGGGTGTCAAATTGGCAAAGTAGTTGATGACGACTACAAGGTTATTGGTGTGGATACTCTCCGAGTCATTGATGGGTCGACACTACTTAGCGCTCCGGCTAATCTGTTAATGCTTGGAAGGTATTTTTAAACCTGGAAAAATGAAAATGGGTTGCTTTATTTTAGTTCTATATTGAGTTTTTATGTTTAGAAGTCTATTTCAATTCATGTTTTATTTCTTCTACCAGGTACATGGGACATACTATACTAGCTCAAAGACTTGCAACTGAGAAATATGAATCAGGATCTTTTCAAGGTTATGATGTTGATTGACAAGCACGCTAACGTTTGTCTTAAAAGTCGTCTGATTATGTATGCTGTTATCAACTGAATTATTTAATGTGTATGTCAAGATAGAATGCCAATCAAAATCATCCCCTTGTTTCAATTGTAATGTACGTATCAAAGTTTCCTCTACCATCAAAGCAATTGTTGAAGAAATACCAATCAAAATCAAGCCCACGAATTAAATTTGGAACTTTTGTTATGTAGAGCAAGAATAGTTCTTTCTTGGAATATTTATGATGCTTATCAAATTAACCCTATCTATCAGATTAAATTTGGAATATTGTTACTTTTGTTAGATAGGGTTAATATGATAAACATCATATGCCAATGTATGTTAACATGTAAAATAAACAAATATATATGCATATATGCATAGTGCATTGCATAAGCTATAACAAGAATAAGGGATTGTTAGATGTAGTCATATGGCGGGGTCAAAGGGGACTATAACAAAATTGGTTTTATTGGACGTCTAAAATGTCTAAACGTTCTAATAGAATATTTTGTACAACCTAAGTCTATCAAAAGGTGTTACAATAAGTTTAAAGGATGTTTACGGGCATTTTAAGAAGTTTTTTTAGGACACTTTTAAAATAAAATGTTCTATTAGCTATTTAATAGGACAATTTTAAGAAGTATCATATAGATCCATCTTTTTATAGAAGACAGTTGTGTTTATAAGACATTTATTTAAATATTGTTTTATAAAATAGCTAATATACCACTTTATATTATAAGCGTCCTAAAAATCTTGTTGAAACGCCTAAAAAGTACCTATAAACCGCCCTTTTACCTTTGAAAATCATATAATTACCTCCTGGAAACTTTTTGGTTCATCATGTTATTGCTCTGACCCCCCACAGTCCAAGCACAACGACACAATTATCAGGGGGCGTGGTCAATTTCTATGCTGCGATTCGGCCCAATCAATTTATCTGGTTCTGTCCGTCCTTGAAACAACTTTGTTCTCTCCATATTACTAAACCATATGCTCTTTTTGTGGGACCTCGTCAATTCCTACGCGAGGAAGGTAATAAAAAAAGAAAGATGATGAGATATATGACACTTTTTGTTTTGATCCTATAAACTTAAGTTCTATAAAGTATTTATTGAGATGCTTAAACATTTTAAAAATCTTATAAAATAAATTGTGCAGTGGTGGGGGTCGTGCCGCTTACAAAGTTCAAGGGGAAGCACCCTAAGTAGGGTCAAGGGGTCAAGCCCCTTGTGTGGTCTCAAAACCTATATAGTATATGGTCACTGCAAGAAAAAGTTTAGTTAGTTACCAAAATTTTAATTACCACTTATATTTTGGTCATTAACTATGGCGTTAGTCACGTCAACGAAGGTCGTCATTACTTTTGGTCACTAATATAAATTTTAGTGACGATAAATTAGGTCACTAAGTGGCCTCTATTTCTCAGAATTTTCTTATAACTTTGTGTTTCATCACAAATAGTGTGATTGTTAAATTGAAAAGATTAGTGACCATAAAACGGTGGTCAGTAAATTGAATGTGTTTATGATCAAAATATAATCATCAGTAATTAGGAATCATTAGTTGTAACATTGTATTGAGTTGTATGGGCTGGTGAAGGAAAAAAAAGGTGGTCGTTAAATAGAAAGTGTTAGTGACCAACAAAAGGTAGTCACTGAGCGTTATTAATTAATCGTGGAGTTGGAAGTGTTATGTAGTGACCAAAAACCAGTGATCACTAAATTGAATGTGTTAGTGACCAAAAAATACTAATCACTAAGTAGGATTCATTAGCTGTAAAATTGTATTGAGTTGGATGGGTTAGTAACCAAGAAAAAAGGTGGTCACTAATTAAATTGAACATGTTAGTGACCAACAACGACTAAGTGGTATTCATTAAACGTAGAGTTGGAAGGGTTAGTATTAGAATTGTATTTTAGGTTGTACTGTTTGGTCATAGTCTGTGAGTCATTTAGGTGCGGTCTATGGTTGTTTCGGTGTTCCCGAGTGTACAA
>NC_037537.1:1257673-1273922 GCF_001531365.2 Cynara cardunculus var. scolymus | reverse complement strand
CGGTCTATGGTTGTTTCGGTGTTCCCGAGTGTACAATATCTTTTAGCCTGTTGTATAAATACTTGTTTGCATTGAGTAAATAATATGGAAAAACACTCTCTCTCAGATCTCAGATTTACAATATGGTATCAGAGCATTAATGGAAATCAAATTGAAATGAAATTGAGGCACTAGCAAAACATCTTTGAGAAATAACTCATCAGTGAGTTTAACGTCCCCTTTCTTGTGCACTTTAATAACCTCTTGATTAGGCAACACTACTTTGAGATTGTTAACAGTTTTAGTGCTCAGAAACAAACTTTCATCATGACAAATATGTTGAGTTGCTCCAGAGTCCAGTACCCAAACATTYGATTTATATAATTTCGAATTAAATGTCAAAACATGACATATACCTGAATATTTTTCTACTGCAGCAATATTAACGGAAGCAAGTCTACCAGAAAGTGCTGCCATCAACTGTTGGCACTGAAAACTTGTGAGACCATCCACGACACCTTTGACTCCAGGTACACTGTCATTAACGGGTCGTTCAACATCAGGYTTTGGCTGTTGTCCAGACATGACACAATTAGCAGCAGAATGGTTATCAATCACAGAATTAACACTAGAATTCTGATTCACTTTATAACCAGGGGGGAAACCATGGAGCTTGTAACATTTGTCTTGAGTGTGGCCTGTTCGTTTGCAATGAGTACAGAAAGGTGGTTGATCCTTCTTGAAACCTCTGTAAGTTTGATTACTAGATACACGAGACTTGTTAAAATTTGCACTCCGAACGTTGAGAGCCATAGACTGATTTTGGAGTTGGTTTACACCTACAACTCTTTGCCTCTCTTCTTGTATAACAAGAGAAAAAATACGATTTACAGGCGAAATTGGATCCATCAAAAGTATTTGCCCTCGAATCTGTGAATAAGAATCATTTAGACCCATCAAAAAGTTCATGGTGTGTTCTATTTCTTTTGCTCCACCACATGTGCACTTCCCACAAGAACAATGAACATTGTAATTCGATAACTCTTCCTATAGTACCTTCAATTTTGTGAAATAGACACTCACAACATCTTGACCTTGTGTCAGATTCATCAGATCACGTTTGATTTGAAAAATACGTGGCCCATTACTCTGTTGAAATCTTTCTTTAAGTTCTTTCCACATTTCATAAGTCGAATCAGAGTAAATGATGCTAACCGATATGTCTTTGGATACCGAATTTAAAATCCAAGAAATAACGATGTTGTTATTCCTGATCCATGACTTCACTTTCAGTTGATTAGAAACATTCGGTTTGGAAAGAGTTCCATCTATGAAACCAATTTTGTTCTTTACAGATAGGGCTATCTCCATTGCTCTGCTCCAAGAGGCATAATTTTCACCTGTAAGAATTTGCGAAACCAACACAAGACCAGGGCTATCTGAGTGATGCAAAAAATACGGATCATCAATCTCGACAGTAGTAGTGGAACGCATTGTAGATTCACCCATTGAATCGTTCTGGTTCAGATCTGGATCTGAAAAATCAATATGAACAAAACCTAAAAACAATCGGAAAAGAAAATTGACCTTCCAAAGATCAAAGAACAGAGGAACAGAAAAAAATTGATCGATCAATAATCAAATCAATACAGTAAACGGGAAAAATCAATTCGATCGAAGAAGAAGAAAAAAAATGATGCGTGCAGAAGACGCTCTAACAATGGATCGAACAGCTATGGTTCTTTTTTATCATAATCTTGCTATCATACAGCTGATGAAGAACGAGATGATGATTGGCAAGGGTAGCAAACAAGGAGGTCTCTACATATTGGAACAGGCAGCTCCAGTGAAGGTGAATGTTGTTTCCGTACAAACATGGCACCGACGGTTTGGGCATCCGTCAAACAAGAAGCTTACGATGATAGATAAGGARATTTTTGTTGGAAAAGATATAAACAAGCATGTTTGTTCCATTTGTYCTTTGGCAAAACAAAAACGTTTACCTTTTGTTTCATTGAATAAAATCTCGAATAAACCGTTTGATATTCTTCACTGTGATATTTGGGGGCCATATCATATTGATTCATATCAGGGGCATARATTTTTTGTGACTCTTGTTGATGATTGCACTAGATACACATGGGTTTACTTGATYAAACACAAGTCTGAAGCTCAAATTATCATTCCTAGATTCTTTGATATGGTTCTTACGCAGTTTGAAGCAAAGGTAAGAATTTTTAGATCAGAYAATGCAAAAGAATTGGCATTCACTGAGTTTTTCCATAGCMGAGGTGTGTTGCATCAATATTCATGTGTAGAGAGGCCACARCAAAACTCGGTTGTTGAACGGAAACATCAACATTTGTTAAATGTTGCCAGAGCCCTGTTTTTCCAGTCAAAGATCCCTTCTAAATATTGGTCGGAATGTGTCATGGCAGCAACYTTTTTGATAAATAGGACACCATCTCGAGCCATTGGTAATGTTTYTCCTTATCAGAAGCTTTACAATGAATGTCCAGATCATTCTCAACTCAAAACATTAGGATGCTTAGCATTTGCATCTACTCTCCATGCTAATAGAACGAAATTTCAGCCCCGAGCAAGAAGTTGTGTATTCCTAGGATATCCTAATGGAATGAAAGCATATAAGTTTCTAGATATGGAAACAAGACAGGTTTTCATATCAAGGGATGTGGTTTTCCATGAGGAGATATTTCCGTTTCATAATTCACATTCTCAAGTTCACGATAACCCCTTTCCAATGCATGTAGTTCCTATTGCTGAAGATTCTCCCTCTGCTTCTGATTATGTGGATGGTGTGACAAATCAGAATGATAACTCAAATCCACAATCCTCTCCTCAACCTCCTATTTTYGATTCTATGCCAACGGGTGATAAMGGTCACCATAGACCCACAAGAGTTCGCAATCCTCCTTCCTACTTAAGAGATTACCATTGTAGTTTGGTGCGCGATGAAGTCTGTCATTCCTCTAGTTGCCAATACCCAATTTCAGATGTGTTATCCTATCAGAAGTTATCTGCAAAACACAAAGCCTATGTGTTTGCTTTGTCTACTCAAAATGAGCCCAAAAATTATGCTGAAGCATCATGTTCAAAGGAATGGCAGCAGGCTATGAGTGAAGAATTACAKGCTTTGGAATTGAATAAAACATGGAGTATTGTTCCTCTTCCAGCAAATAGAAAGGCTCTTGGATGTAAGTGGGTTTACAAGATTAAAAGAAATGCCGATGGTTTGATTGAACGGTATAAAGCACGGTTGGTAGCCAAGGGCTTTAATCAACGGGAAGGCGTTGATTTTCTCGATACCTATTCACCCGTGGCTAAATTGGTTACTGTTAAATTGATGCTTACATTGGCAGCACAAAATTCATGGCCTTTGATACAATTGGACGTGAACAATGCTTTTTTAAATGGAGATCTTGATGGAGAGGTATATATGCAATTACCAAAAGGGTATACGTTTAAGGGGGCGAGTTCTTCCGATTCTCCATTGGTATGCAAGCTACATAAATCTTTATATGGGCTACGACAAGCATCAAGACAATGGTATGCAAAGTTTTCTAACTTTCTTGTTTCAGAAGGCTTCACTCAATCTAAAGCCGATTATTCATTGTTTTATCGAGAGTTGGATCTACATATGTTGCGTTACTTGTTTATGTGGATGATATAATGCTTACGGGGGCCTCTTTAGATGAGATCAATGTTGTCAAAACACGGCTCAGTGCTCAATTTAAACTAAAGATTTGGGATCGTTAAAGCATTTTATGGGTCTTGAAGTTGCTAGATCCAGTGATGGCATTTCTCTCTCTCAACGTCAATATACTCTTGAACTTCTTCAAGATTCCGGTCTTTTGGCAGCCAAGCCTGCCCAATATCCCATGGATCCCAAGTGCAAGTTATCAGTTTTTGAAGGTGAACTTCTACAAGACCCAGCCCGGTATAGGAGGTTACTTGGACGTCTCATGTATCTTACTATCACAAGGCCGGACATTGCTTATGCAGTTCATCGGTTGAGCCAATATGTCACTAGTCCTCGYGTTCCTCATATGCAAGCTGCTACTCATTTGTTAAGATACTTGAAACTAAATCCAGGACAAGGTCTTTTTCTATYTGCTAAGCAATYCTTACATCTTAAAGCTTTCAGTGAAACTTCTTGGGCCAAGCTRAAGRCTTTYAGTGATTCCGATTGGGCRGGCTGTCCCGATACACGRAGATCAATCACTGGGTTTTGTGTGTTTCTTGGGGATTCCTTGATCTCCTGGAAATCAAAGAAGCAATCTATTGTGTCCAGGTCSTCCACCGAAGCAGAATACCGGGCCATTGCTGCTGTCACCAGTGAAGTTGTTTGGTTACAGCGTCTTTTGCGTGATTTTGGTGTTCCTACGTATGAACCTACCTTGGTATTCTGTGATAATACATCTGCTATTCAGCTGGCTTCCAACCCAACTTTTCATGAGCGTACGAAACACAACGAGATTGATTGCCATTTTGTTCGTGACAAAGTCATTGATCATACTATTAAGTTGATGCCGATTTGAAGTAGTTCTCAGCTCGCCGATATTTTCACTAAGTCGTTGCCTACCAATTCTTTCCAAGATGGCTCTTAAAAACATTTTCACGAGTCCATCTTGAGGGGGCGTATTAGAATTGTATTTTAGGTTGTACTGTTTGGTCATAGTCTGTGAGTCATTTAGGTGCGGTCTATGGTTGTTTCGGTGTTCCCGAGTGTACAATATCTTTTAGCCTGTTGTATAAATACTTGTTTGCATTGAGTAAATAATATGGAAAAACATTCTTTCTCAGATCTCAGATTTACAATAGTTAGTGACCGGAAAATGTTGGTCACCAAATTTATAGTGTTAGTGACCGTAAAAATAGTGGTCTTTAAGTGATATTCGTTAAGTGTAAGATTATATGGAGTTCAATGGGTTAATGACCAAAACATAGTAATCACTAAATTGAAAGTGTTAGCGACCAAAAAATAGTGGTAATTAAGATTGTGTTTGGACATAAATTTACTATTAGGGGCTAAAAATAAAACAAGTAGTGGCTGGGACAGGCAAGTCTTCAACCATACAAAAGATACATATGCGGATCCAGGAACGGACCTAGAAATTTTTTTCAAACGATGGCACCATTTGACCATAAAAAAAGAATATAGAGAAAAAAAATTAAACAGTGGCATCATTTGACTAAGAAAATGACACTAACATGATTCGAAATTGGGTGTGGGGTGGAATAAAAGTCTTGCAAAACACTATCAAATAAAACTTGTTCTCACTTTAGTTTCAAAATACATACGGTGCCACACAACAAATTAATACGGTTGCACCGTTCACAAAACCTAATTTTTTTACCCTTCAACGGAGAAATAATACGATGGTACGTGCCACGTATACCACATACCTAGGTCCGTCCATGCGCAGATCCTATATGTGCTTTCGACCCCCTTTAGTAACTCGAATATATAAACCATGCCCTACCTGAGTTTCTCACTTGGATCGATCATATCTACACTCCTGGGAACCACACACATAATACAAAAACAAGTAAAATTAATTATAGTAGAAATAAGTAAATTTCTTCCTTGTTCCATCACTTTGAATGCACAGGGCGAGTACCAGATCAGGTACTTGTCTTTAAAATCGAAACCACTACGAAACTGTCGGTTTCGACACCGGAACCGATTGAATTGGTTCTGGTTCCTAAATACGGAGCCGATCGGGACTGGTTTTGGTTCTGGTTCCGGTTCTCATTTTCTTGGAACCGTTAACCGCTGGTTACGCGAAACTGGGAACCGACGGGTACCCATTATTTTTTTAATAAAAATTATTTTATATATATTTATTATATTTAATAAACTAAAATCGTAATTATTAGTTTACCTTTTAGGGTTACACTTAATCATTTACCGCCACTACACTTGATCTCTCCTCTAAACCGAACTTGATTTCATAGCCTTTCCTCCAAATCAATTTTTGCACTCGATCTCTACTCCAACAGTAATGATTTTTGCACCCGATTCTCTCCAAAAGCAACGAATTCTACAGTTAATTTCTTCTATATCTCTATTGTTTGTGCTTGTTTGTCGATTTCTTCATCGTTTTAGCTTTTTTTTCCCTTCATGTTTAAACCCATCTTTGTTTAATAGCATATTCTTATGGTTTTATTAGCTTCTATTTGTTTTTTTTTTTTGTTCTTTATGGATACATTAGGGTTTTTTGTTCATGTGTAAATTATCCTCAGCAATATGATTGGATGCAATAAGTTTTTTTTTTCATGGATACCACAGGTTTGATTCAGTAGATTTTTTTGTTCATTAATAATGTTTCCTCATGGATACAATAGGTTCTTTTTGTTCATGGATACCATAGGTTTGATTTAGTAGGGTTTTTTTTGTCCATTAGTAATGTTTCCTTTATGTTGGTGCTTTGTAGTATTTATTTATTTACATTGGATTAGTTTTCAGGGTTTGTAGTATTTATTTCAAGATGTTGTTTTGTAATAGACTAATAATTTATAGTATAAAATGATAAAATTTTAGAAAAAGAATTAGACACAGGTACTCGGTAGCAGCACTGAACCCGACGGTTCCAGGCGGACCAGTTCCCAAATATAAACAACTAGTACAACCGGTTCTGGTTCGAGTTCCTTCATTCTAGGAACTTCCGGGACCGGTTCCATGAATTTTACCCGGATACCCGCTCTTTGCTCACCCCTAACAGTAATTCATTTTTCATGGTGAAATACATGTAATTCTTTCCTAAAATAGTTAATAATATTGGTGCAAATTGTTAGGGTAGTTTTAATATTGTTAAATGCGAAGGTAAGGGCTTTGAAATCTATTGGGACTAATAAGATGGAACTACAATGTTTTTGTAATATTCTATAATTTATATGATATCAATAAGCAAGTAAATTAGAAAGCAAAGGGACTTGTTATGTCAATGGAGAAAGCTTTGAAGATATAGATAGCTTTCAATGTGATTCTCGACGACAATAGTTTCTTAAGCCAATTTGGATTACAAATTGTGCTAATCTTATAGATTTCATCCCATAAAATCCTGTAGGGCTGCAAAGGAAAAAAAAATCGAGAGCTTGGTTGAACGCTTTAAAGTTACAAGCATCAAGCTTTAGGTTTCAAGTTGGATTCATATTGGAAGTTTTGATCGTGATTTTAAGAGATTTATCATTGGTTTAAGATACGGATTCGTTATGTTTCCCTCTTTTGTGTTATTTGATCCGTTGTATATGTGTGTTCGGATTTCTAATTCTAATTCTATTTATTTGATTCGTTGAATACGTGTACGGATTCTTTGTTTTCTTTCGAATCGTTCCACTCGATTTGGTGAATAATGTGTTCCCACTTCCACCTAAGTTATTTTGCATTTCGATTCGTTTGGTCGATCATTTGATCTATGTATTCTCGGGTGAGACTTCTTTTGGTTTTACATATGAAATCGAGATTCGGATATTCTGGAAACATCAAAACTCTATTTATAAACCTGTCAAGTTTCACCCTGAAAATGTCATGTTATTTGTAAAAATTATAATAAATTACTCGTTTATCGAATTAACGCATACTATATGTTTTTGAAGGCCTGAAGATGTCATCTACAAACTGTTGTCACACAAGAAAATCGTGATTTTCGATCTAAGTTGGGTAAAATCGGGATATTTGGGAACTGGTCTTGTTTTGGACGAGAACATCGTGACTGTTTTCAAACATTTGTGCAAAATCTATTTTTTTATCTGATTCAGTTCATTCTCGATTCTTTGGAACCGTAAGACATTTATCTAAAACTTCTGTTGTGTATACTTTTCTAAAACCTCTTTGAAGTATGAGAAAATGTTAGATTTGTAAACGCATAAAGTGTTGAAACTATTACGACTCGATTTTGAAAAGTTGTGAGTGTGAAATTTCTAGTCCACGTATGGATTTGATTCTCCATAAGTTTTTAGTTTTAGATATTTTGTAAGAGTAATTATTACGTGAAGTTATGTCCACGGTTTACTAAACTTTCTGTCATTTAAACTCATATTTGATTAGTAAGTGTTTCAATTCAGTGTGTTCCGGAAAAGAAAAGCTTTTAAAGGGAGCCATCAATCTTTTTGTGCACTCAAATACCCTTTTTGATTATTTTTATGATTAGTATGATTTTCTATTCATCTTAGTATGATCACATGTGTTGTGATATACCTCGTAGTTTAATAATGGTATACCGAGCTACTAAACACCTATGGGTACCAAAGGCACGTCATTATTGCACCGTTGGCGTGACATCACCCGTGGCGGTATAATCAGTCCATGACGTCTCCTTTCGATTTATTTTTGTGCTTTGGTAAGAACTATTCATGGTGTGATGGGTGACATCATTCAAGAGGCGTATGGGTTGCCCTAGCATATTTGATTTGTTTGTAGGGTGGATGGCGGCATAATGTCCAACCCTGCATCTCATTATTTAGTACAGTTGGATGTGCATGTCCAATGTACGTGCCTGTATGGCTTATGCCAGCTGACACTTGTTGTATCTGTCTATGTGTGAAATGACATACAAGCATATGTGATTATTTTTTCAAGCTCGGTATGCAATCCTATGATATCATTTTGATTTAAGCTTCTCAGAGGTATTTAGTTGACAATAGTTGTTCCGATTTGATAGTTTTCTGATCTTTGACAAGATTTACTGTTTTGGTATAATGAATTTGGGTAAATTCATTTTTCTATGGCTTGATTAAGAAAATTAAAATTGTGCATTTCGGTCTAACTTATCTTAGTTTCGTTCCATTAAAATCAGATACTCACAAGTGTTTTCTTTATGATTGTCGCTTCAAAATTAATAAAATTTATTTATTTTAACACATAAATTTGTTTTCATAATTATTTGCTTACCCCCATTTTCGGGTGTTACAGAATAGGTAGTAGACGAACCACACCATAAATTTGAAACAGGTAAACTCAATTTAAAAAAAAACATGTTCTTAACCAATCAAAGTAGCCTATAAAAAAAGAATATATTCCAATCAAATTCGAATCATTGAACGTCAACAATCAAACTGAAAACAATGAAGTCAAGGAAAAATCAAATCTAATCAACCACATCAGATTGAAGATATAAGATTTTAAGAAGAAAAGGTCTTATCGGAATCAAGAGTGACCGGTGGTGCATCGAAGACTGGTGGTGTGACAGTTACTTGCAGAATGCGAGAGTGAGGAGAGAATTGAGAGTGAGGGAATCGATTGTGAATGAACCATGAGAGAATGAAGAGGCAAGAGAATGGAAGGCAACGTCGGAAAAAAGGGAGATCTGAATGGTTTAGGAATGAATTGGGGGGATGGAACGAATCAGATATGTTGGGCTATTAAGATCCGTTTATCTTTTTTGTCAAACAAGTTTACGTCTAACATTAGAGCAATACTCTATGTAAATCTTCGGAGGAGCATTCACTACCTCTTGCCATCAATTGGCTTCGCCATTATCTGGTATATACACCTCTCGGCATAAACTACCATTAATTTACCAACAATCGTCTTTAACACCACCACCTTCTCCTCCATCGATAAGACTGTCCAACGTGGACTTAACCATTAAGCCTCATAATAATATAAGGCCCATAAGGATTTACATTAAACTTTATCATTAGTTTTCTCTAAAAAGTACATATTAATAATATGTGTTAGTTCTTATCTTTTATTTGTTTATGTTTTACAAATAAACATATCCTTCAACTATTCAGTTCATTATTTTTCAAACATCCATTTCTTTCATCCTAAAACGTCTAATTCAAACCATAAGGGTGGTGCCTGATTGGTTTGAACTTGACTTTAAAGGTCAAAAGTAATAGGAGGTCACAGGTTCAAATCGGAGGAACAAAAATCCCCTTGCAGTCACGGAGGTTCAAATGGGACGACTCCAGGCTATTTGCAAAGCAGATGGTCACCGTGGAAGTTGTCAGCTCGCATAGCGATTGGATATCCACGTTAATAAAAAAACGTCTAACTCATACTATTTCTTGGATTTTATCTTTCTTTCATATTCTTCATCTTATTTTTATTTATTATAAAATTACCTTTTATTTGTTTTCAATCATTTTCATATTGTTATTGTTGTGGATTTTTCTTGCTTTGTCTATTTAAGATAATTCAAATTCTTAAGAACAAAATATGTCTAAAAAAATTGAATCTAAACATATAACTTTTACGAAATTTTTTTTGGATCTATTTCAATTTGTTGCTTAAAGAGTAGTTTAAACTTACGACGACCATATGGTAACATCAACGATCAAATTTTCCTTCATTATCTAGCCTCCTTATGAAATGACCCCTCACAACGAGAGTAAAAACCAATATTTATTGCGGTACCAACATATTGCTATTCGCACCCTGTAATAGGAGGTATTAAATGCATTGGAAGTTGACAAGTTATCAAAGCCATCAAATGTCAAAATTATATAATATACTAAACCCTTAAAAACAAGTCATAATGCATAATGTACAACCATTTTATGAATAAAATTCAAAAAGTTATGAACTACAACTAACAATGCATAATGTAGAACTTCTAATTCTAACTTGTAATGCATCATGTAATATCATTTTTATGCATTAAATTTGAAAGTTCTAAAGTACAAGTTATGAAGCAAGATGTATAATTTATCAGTGCCTGTCTTTTCCAAGTTTCTTTTAACCCGCCCTATTATCAAAATTGTTATGTTCAATCTCTACTTTCTTTCTGTTCAGACTGTTTTTTTCTTGCATGATTGTTTCTAATTCCGCCTGTAAAAAGAAAGATTCAGAAATCTTCCTTCACGCACCAGCCATCACCACAATCAAGATTGAGGTTTCCAACAGGATATTCAAGTTCACGTTCTCTCCTATTGCGTTTCCTAATAGGTTTTATCCTATAAATAAAGTGGCCCCGATTTTTTTTTGGTATATAACAGTAGTTCAAAAAAATTAGTAAATAAAAGTGAGACAACTAATTTAAAAACTTAATAAAACTAAAAAAAAAATTAGTATTATATTAAGGGTCCAAACATTATTAATTAGCTGCATTAGAGATATATTTAAATGTTAATTGGTCTTTAGCTTTATAGTATTGCTTATGGTTTTTTTTAAGTTTTTTATTTAGTACAAAAGTTTAAAACTACTTGCCTATAAATCTTGATATATTATCCATAGGGCTGTAAACGAAACGAACGTTCAGCAAACCGTTCGTGAACCATTCGGCGGGAAGTTTGTTTATGTTCGTTTATTTAATAAATGAACGAACATGAACAAATTTTTTTGTTCGTTTAGTTAAATGAACGAACATGAACAAGAGTCTTGTTCGTTCATTTATGTTCGTGAACGTTCGTTCATTTACCGTTCGTTTATGTCAGTTTATATTCATTTGTTTATATATTAAATTTAATATATGATCTTTTGTTTATATACTTTGAATTCAAATAGTATTTATTTATGTTCGTTTAAACCGTTCGTTTATGTTCTTTTAGTCTGTTCGTTTAACATGTTAACGAACGAACATAAACGAACACAAACATACCTGATTTCTAAACGAACGAATACGAACACAAAGTTTTTTGTTCGTTTACCGTTCGTGTTTGTTCGATTAAGTTAAACGAACATGAACAAGCCTTCGTTCGTGTTCGTTGAACAAGCTTCCGTTCGTGTTCGTTCGGTTCGTTTATAGCCCTAATTATCCATATTCCATCATTCATTTCGAACTAACTCTTTTGATTATTTAATCAACATGAATTTTATTTTTTGTATGGGTGTTGCTATATGCACCCCTATTTATGTAAAAAGTAAACCTTAATATTGATTTATGTGGAAAAAAATTATAATAGGTAGGTGTGCATTTAGCTTATCCTTTTGTACTAATATATAATTGACTTCTTGTTATTAATTAAGAAAATTCCTACCCTTTGAAAAAGAATTACCAACCATATGAGACTACTCTTGTTTTTTCATACATTATTGACTCCTAATTATGTAATATCGAGGGCTTGAATCTTAAGTATTCTCCTCAAGATATAATCAACATGAGTTTTTGATTCTAAGATTGATGATTTGGAAAAAAATTGTTTTAATCCTAAAAGTTTAAAATGGTGATGAAAAACATTAGCATGAGGTGACATGAAAACCCAACTGATTTATATTGATTTGTATAGAATATTACTCTAACGTCAAATTGTGAACTCAAATGAGGTCAATCTGTGTATGAAAACTGAAAGGTATATCACCTAATGTTTTTATGTTGGAACGAATTGACAATGCTATGTAAAAACGGTATGGTAGATTCTCTTAGAACGTTTTGATATTTTAGGCGTCCTACAAAATTAGTTTTGTTACAGTACCCTTGACCCCCTCCCGTATGGCAACATATAACAATCCCTCATTCTCGTTATAGCCAATGCAATGCACTATGCATGCACTTCCTAACCCGAATCATATTTGTTTATTTTACACGTAGCCATACATTGGCATATAACGCTTATCAGATTAAACCTATATAAGCTTATTACAACAGTTATTTATTCTTCCGAAAAAGAACTATTCTTGCTCTACATAACAAAAGTTCCAAATATAATTCGTGGGCTTGATTTTGATTGGTATTCTATGTTGACATACACATTAAATAATTCAGTTAATGAAACATACATAATCAGACGACTTTTAAGACAAACGTACATAATCAACATCAATAGCCTTGCAAATATCCTGATTCTTATTTCTCACTTGCAAGTCTTTGGGCTAGTATTGTATGTCCCATGTACCTGGACGAAACAAAACACAATCATCATCTTTTTAAAATAGACTTCTAAACATAAAAAATCATATAGAACTAAAATAAAGCAACACATTCGCATTTTTCAGGTTTAAGAATACCTTCCAAGCATTAATAGATTAGCCGGAGCGCTAAGTAGTGTCGACCCATCAATGACTCGGAGAGTATCCACACCAATAACCTTGTAGTTGTCGTCGACTACTTTGCCAATTTGACACCCACCATGAAAGTGCCATATAGTCCTTACAGTGTCCTTGCAGAATTGTTCCAAAGATACACTTGTATTAGCATGTGTTGGTAAGTATGTTGGAAGTTTAACAGTAAGGTCAAGAATATCTTGGACCGTCATATTCGGGTATTTGAATTTTGAGAATGCGCTTGATCCAATTGCTGTTAGGATGGTATTGATACCATCCACACATTGTTTCAAGTCTCTGGGATCTTTATAATAGTTGAATTCTACTGATGGAATGTCGGTTGGATTACGGCTTTGAAGCTTTAACTCACCCGTAGAAAAGGGGCCATCGAGTTTCAAAAATACAAATCCGCCCATCTGCAAAGAAACATATATATGCACGTTTATATTTTTCATTTTAGTACAGTTAGAGCCTCACATCCGCTAGATTTTGACCATTTCTTTTCAATATATGTTCGAACATCAATTATCTCCTTCAATACTTTTTTGGAGATTAATCTAGTAGGGTTTATTATATTCTCACAAGTAGAAAAGAAATTTGTATAACAACGGTATATACCTCATATGAAAAGCCTTGATAGTCAGAAGGGTTCCCAAGAACAAAATTAATGCCACTAACTTGCTCAATTTGGCTGCCAGCCAGACTACCTATAACTTGAATTACAGATTGCTCTACAGGGATGGGAGAAGGGATGAATATTGCATTTAGTGGGTTATCTTTCATGCCTTGGCCAACTAAGGGTTGGTTTAGCACAAGTTTGATTTGTTGGGCATCAAGTTGATCTTTTGGACCTATGCCACTCAACATCAAAAGTTGTGGGCTTCCAAGAGGTCCCGCAGATAGTATGATTTCATCGTTTTGATCTCCTTTCAAGTATGCCCTATGCCTATTCCCGGATGCATCTTCAAACACTACCGCGTAAGCCATCGGCCTTGTTCTCCCTATTAAGCAAAAGAAAAAATAAGCAAGTCATGAGTTGATGTTTCTTTTTTCAACTTACAATATCCACCACATTGAAGCCATTTCCTACATACCTTTGGTCTTRAAMARGATTTTTCCAACAGTTGCATGTAGATAAACAGACAATCGTAGCGGATATGCATACTGCAGCAAATCCGCTGCTGTATGTCGTTGCCCATATTCGTCGAATGTTGTACCACCAACTTTTGCCCCAACGACATAATCGTAAGTAAATCCATTGTATGGCCTCACTCCAGCTTCAGTAAATGCACTTTTCCATGCCGACTGCCACTCCTTTACAACCGGCTCAAAAACCATAACCTTTTCCACAAATTCATAAGAACTATTCACCAAATTCTCATCCATTAATCTTGCCTCTTTAAGGAATTTCATATCATCGCGGGTGTAAAAGCCCGCGTTGATTGAAGTACCCCCACCCAAGACACGTGGACGTGCATTTCCAACACCATCCTCAGATATAAATAGTTCTGATGGGGAATCTGGTGATGGGTCAAAGAAATAGTTGCCAAAATTTTCCACCTTGGAGATGTTCGGATTTCCATAAGGGGAGCCACCACGTTCAAGCAATAAAACGGAATAGTTTTCCGAGAGCGTGGTGGCTAACGGTATCCCGGCAGCACCTCCACCAACGATAATGTAGTCGTAGAATGATATCTTCGGAGCTTTTGTTGCTTCATGCATGAATATATAGTTTGGTGCTGTAGTAGAGAGCGTAAACACAACCATTGTTAGCAGATATGATGCATTAAAAAGAGAATATAAAGTACTTACCATATTAATGGTTGAAAATGTGTAATTCAGCAGTTGTAGATATGAAAAACTGAAAGAATTATTATAGGCTGATGAAGGAGATAGGCAGATAGGTTAAGCATACCTATTTCTGCAACATATGACTCATAAAAGAAAACAGAAGCAATGAGAGTAGCCATGACCATTCTCCATGATCCGTAAGCCATCATGTAATCAATGCTAGTGATTGATATGAGGAGCTAGCAATGGCTTTTAGATATGGTATGAAGGTAAAACACTGGCTATTTATATAAACTTTTGAAGCCCAGGATATGAAACAAATAGTATTAGGTTTCTGACAAGAGTTTGAAAAGAATATAATCTACTTGAAAACTTTTTGGAAGTATTAAAGAAAACTAATATTCATTGTTTCTTACTTATTTATATATAACAAGCTACAAATTTGGTTTATATGGTTTGTCATAAATAACTCTTTTTATTTTTATGGTTTTAAAATTACTGGCCATCGTGATTTGTGAAAATATCCATGTTTTTGGTACCTTTCTCTAACGACCGTTAAAAGTTCCGTTAAATGAAGGAAATTTCTGTTCTTTTATCGAAACTTTTGCATTTTACTCGATCAAAAACTATTGTAAAGGACAAAAAAATGGGGAAAAGAACGAAAATACCGTTAAAATTTCCATTAAATGAAGGAAATTTCCCTTCTTTTATCGAAACTTTTGCGTTTTACTCAATCAAGAACTACTGTAAAGGACAAAAAAATGGAGAAAACAACGAAAATACCCCTTGTTTTACATTTTTTTAACGACACATGGTTAGAAGGTGGGATTAAATTCGGACGTTGTTGAAAACCACAATGACCATCTTATAATTTTGAAACTGTACCGAAAAAAAGGGTTATTTTCGAGAAACCACAAGAACCTCATTTATTTATTTTGCACTTCTAATTTAAGGTATACAAACAAACCTTCAAATTTTATACGGGTCCAAGGTGTTTATCATCCATGACATCATTTGAATGTTATTTGGTCATACTTGAGAACTCATTTAAGATTTTTCTACTAAATAACTCATTTTAATTAAATTAGTTTTCAATTATGAGCATGACTTTTAAATGTTTTTAACCCAATTAATAACCTACTATTGATGTACCGACGGACTCAGGAATTTTTATGAACAGATATATATCTTTAAGGTTGATCAAAGGTTAGCAAAATCACGGTTTGACTTAGAGGGAAGTCAACACGGTTCGACTCACGGGAAAATCAATTATATAGATTTGGGGATAAAATACATATTTTCCAAATGGAATTAAGCTTGATCAATAAAATAAATAAATATTGAAATTGAGATTAAAAAAAATGATGATTTTTAAAATGAATTTACATCTAGAAGGAAATTAAATCATTAAAAACAGTAATAAAATCAAAATCGGAGAAAGTTTAACAAAAAACTGTCTTGACATAGTGGTAGTAATGTCTATAATTGAAATCTAACGAACAAATTGAAATATATATATATATATATATA
>NC_037537.1:1252537-1256208 GCF_001531365.2 Cynara cardunculus var. scolymus | reverse complement strand
TATATATATATATATATATATATATAGGGTCAAGTTCAAATGTTAACCAAAGATTTTGTGTTAACTTTGTTAACCGATCTTGACTATTCAATCTTTCAATAAACGGTTGTGATTAATCATGATAAAAACTTATTTTTTTAAATTTGGAATTTCATAAAGATAAGCGAACAAAATTGAAAAGGGTATTTAGGTAAAAAAAATTATGTAACTCCCATATCATTAATTAATTGAGAGTTATAAAATCAAAAATTCTATGATTTTTGTTAATTTATTTTTGTTAATGTAAGAATCATATGAACACAACTATATATATATATATATATATATATATATGAATCTTTGTGTCAAATACGAACAAAAAATTTGACATATATATGAACTTGGACTGCATAGCATTTATGAACACAATATGAACATAATAAGAATAATTGTTATACGAAAGTAAATACATAAAAAAACAGATATGAACACGATATGAACAGCTTGTGAACAATAGTTCATTTATTATAAACACATTCAGGAGCGATCTTTTGTCAATTGGAGTTTTACACATGCATTGCATCCACACCGTTTAAGGTTCACCCTTGTTCATATATGTTTCTGATCTTATATGGTTGTTCATCCCTTGTTCATATCATGTTCACCCCTTGTTCATATCATGTTCACCCCTTGTTCATATCGTATAAAATATATGAACACATAACCCCAACGCTATGAACACCGGGTATAAACACTTACACAAATATAAAGATTTGGTATCAAACTTAAAAAATAACACTTGTGTTCATATGATAGAAGTAACATGAACACAATGGTTCRTGATTCAYAAAAGTCGGTAATATGACAATATGAAAATGGGTCGTGCATGTACTTCCATTTGAACATGTGAATTAGGTACATATTTTAATAATTAAAGAAAAAAGCTATCAATACATGATAAATTATAAAAAACACAACACATCGTAATGAACATAATTTGGATTAAAACGAATCTAATAAAATAAAAATTTATTACCAAGACATTCGTTTTGGTTAATTTCTTCAATTCCCGACCTCAAACTCCAATTGTCATCATAAACCATTTTAATCTTCTCACTRTTGTCGATTTATTTTCCATAGCGTTTATCCATATTAGCTTGATCGATACCGAAATTTTTTACTACCTTGTTTTCTATGCGAATTAAAAACTGATAAAACAATGAACATGCAAGATCAAGATAAAAAAAAATATTAATATTAATATTATAAATGCATATTTTTTGGGATTTGATGTTTTGTAACTCTCCATTAATTGTTTGGGAGTTACATATCAAATCAATTTACTGAAATACCTTTGTAATTAAAATGTGAACATCACATAAACCTACAAGAAGAATGGAATTTGATTGGTTGTCATGGTTTTCAAAGTTAACACAAAATTGTTGGTTAACATTTGATCTTCCCCCTATATATATATATATATATAAGGGTTATTTTGCAAACCTTTTATTTCATGCAAACAATAGAAACCACCATCAAGCAATAGAATAATTCTATATTTTTCTCTTTGTTTTTAATAAATAAGGGTATAAATGTCATTTTACTTTGTAATAGATAATCTTGGTAATGTTTTAATTGTTTTTAAATATGAAAAATTAAATATAGTAACTGTTTTTAAGGAAGCTATAAATCAGTTTATTTTAATATATAAATATTATCATTAATATTTTATATTCTTTTATTAATTTAAAGTTACTACATCAATTACAAAGTCTATTTGTAATAATTTATTTCTTATGAAATCACAAGTAGTTACTGATTTATTAATAATATAGTTGTGATATTTTCCAGATTTTGAGTATATTGTTTTGTTTTCATTCGTAAAAGAAATATCATTAATAAAACCATGTTATATAGTTTTCAAAATGTTCAAACTAATTTCATTTTGGGTAGGAATCATGAAACTACTTTCGCTAATGAAATAATAGTATTCAGGTCTTGAGATGTTTCATTGACTTAACCATATTTGGTTTCATTAATAAAATCAATTTCATCTTTGCTATAAATCATGAAACCGATTCTATTTTGGTTAGAAAACATGAAACAAATTTAAAAATGAATGAAATATTATTATTCAGTTTTTGAATTGTTTCATTAACTGAACAATATTTAGTTTCATATGTAAAATCGAGTTCATTTTAGTTAGAAACCATGAAATAGATTCCATTTTGATTAGAAAACATTTCAACAATTTTCACTACTGAAACAATGACATTCAGTTTTTGGAATTGTGAAGTCCATGAAACCAATTTCAATGATAAAACAAACTTCATTAACGAAAACATGTTTTTCAGATTTTTGGAAAATGTTCCATTGACTGAATCATATTTGGCTCAAATTTCATTATACAGACGAACAATAAAACTAATTTCACTGTTGATGTATTATCATCATGAATCAAACTGTTATGAAACAAGTTTTGGATTGGTATAAAACAGGTTTCAGATTACGTCAATCTGTTTAATTAACCAGTCCAGTCCCCAATAATATATTTTGTCAAGTTGTTTGTAAAAAGATGTTTTTAGAAAAAGGATATGTCAAATATATCAATTGAAGGAAAGTCAATGAAACAATGATTTGTTTTCCTAATATAATATGGCTGAAAATTAAAATGGTTTGCCAATTTTACCCTTTGTTGATTAAATATTAAACTTTTTTATTTATTTTATTTTTCATTTTTCTAATATAATACATTTTAATCATGATCATTAATCAAGAAAAATGGATGAATGAGATTGTTTTGTAGGGTTTGCACAAAAGGGGATAGATTGTATTTGATCGCTAATATATATATATATATGTTTTGAAGTATCCTTTGAGAAACTATTTTGTAATTGAAATGGACATGGTTTGAAGTTCTGTGATAAAATTGGAATATGTTATATATTTTTTAGGTCATTATATTATATTATATATATATATATATATATATATGTGTGTGTGTGTGGAGGTTCAAACGAGAACACTTTTATTTTACGAGAACGTAAGAACATCCTTATCACATGTGATAATACACTTGAGGAGACTTAGTGGTGTATGAATGTCGTGCCTTGCAACTTAATTAGGTCACACCAAAGGTCGTCTGCATCTATGATTTAGTATCACATGTCATGGTTTTGATGAATTATAGTATCACATTAATAACACATTTATCACATGTAATAGTACATGTGAGGGGGCTTAGTGGTGTAAGGGTGACTTGGCCTACAACCTAGATCGCATCAAAATTCATCCACGTCTCTGATTTAAGTATCACATGTATATCATATGTAATCAAATAATAGTATCACATATGATTGCTTATGGTAAAAAGGTGTTCTCGCGTTCTCGTAAAATGAAAGTGTTCTCGTTTGAATCTTTCCATCTTTTGAGAAACTATTTTGTAATTGAAATGGACATAGTTTGAAGTTTGACAAAATTGGAACATGTTTTGTATTTTTTTAAGGTCAAAGATATATATATATATATATATATATATATATATATATATATATAGGGGAACGTTCAAATAAAAACCACCTAATTTGTACAAATCGTACAAACTTCATTCAACTAATCATAATTTTCCATTTTGTTCATTTTTTTATAATTATGAGAGATTGATTAATCATTTTTATTGTGGATGATGTTAA
>NC_037537.1:1247759-1251751 GCF_001531365.2 Cynara cardunculus var. scolymus | reverse complement strand
AATAAAAAATAAAATATTTTATCTTATATTTCACTTATTCTAAAATGACATAACATATAGTATATTAACACGTAAAAGCTGCATGTACTTATTTTGTTCGATGAACATGAGTTGTACAACACGGATAAACATGAGTTCTGAAAAGTTTGTCTTTCAACGAAGGACATCCACGAAGAGATTTTGTCAACAACAACAGGTTCACTGACCCATATTCTCATAAAACTAAACTTATCGAATCTCTATTGCTTAATATAATGCAATACAATATAGATAATATATAATAATATTAAATGTCAATATATATAATGTGGGTATATGTTTTTTTTAATAATAACTAATATGAATTATAATGTATATATATATATATATATATATAGTTTGTCTCAGTGCGACGGATTGTGAAATTTTATTACTTCAATCTCTAACGGTGGTAAAACGTTTTTTTTATCTTCTAGAACCTCAATAAAATGATTTGAGTTGGGAAACTAAACGTTAAACACTTACCAAGTAAGTGTTGTAGGTTGATTTCCACCACCAAGTTCAAGAACAGAAAGTGAAAAACATATATGACAAAGCATAATGACTTTTTGTTTTGGCAATGATTGAGGTTACAAGCCTTTGTACATAGTGGATAACACCAAGATGTGACAAATCATCTTTACTACTATATGCTAAATTAACTACCTCTGCTTCGGTAACATATAAAAGAACACATAAACACCTAGGGGTGTAAACGATATGAGACAACTCGCGAGCTATTTGAGATCGACTTAGTCAAAGCTCGGTCAACACTCGACTTGAATAGGCTCGGCTTAGACTCGAGCTCGACTCAACATATTAACGAGTCGAGTCAAGCTACCCACTACTCGACTCGAAAAGCTCGTGAGTTACTCGATTATTTTATATGTAATTAGTTTTAAAATATAATCCGTTTTTTTGATAAAATTTGTAAAATATAAATAATAAAATGTCTTATATTTTTAGATATTTAAACAAAATCATGCATTTTTTAATTATAAAAATTAATCAATAATATTTTATTAAAATCACAATTAAAAAAAGACAAAGAAAAACTATAAAAAGAGTTAGTGAAATTATCTCACACTGTGTAACAACCCTCGCATTCCAATTACTTAAATTCACATCATCATACATAATACTAGAATAGTATTATTACAAAACATAGATTATCAAAATGTATCTTCAATACATATGCATATAATCTAATATCAGCATTTAGACTTTTCCCTTGCCTTTATCTTTCCTCGTACACTGACCTGCAAAACAGGTTAGTCCAACATTTGAGCGTTAGACCATAAGGTCTAGTGAGTGTATAATCTCATACAACAATATACATTCCAAACAATCAGTTTAGAATCAAACATGTTCTGAAACATAAATGTATTTATGTTTCTCGCGGTTACACCGTCACCTCATCACTCTCGCGGTTACACCGCCATCTCACTCGCAGTTACACTGCCATTACATCACTCTCGCGGTTACACCGCCATCTCACTCGCAGTTACACTGCCATTATATCACTCTCACGGTTACACCGCCATCTCACACGCAGTTACACTGCCATTATATCACTCTCGCGGTTACACCGCCATCTCACACGCAGTTACACTGCCATTATATCACTCTCGCGGTTACACCGCCATCTCACACATATCACTCTCGCGGTTACACCGCCATCTCACACGTAGTTACACTGCCATTATATCACAAAAACATTTCCCAAAAACATTCCCTTTTCATCCGGACTTGAAGTCCGGTCAAACCTGTCCGGATTAGAAGTCCGGTCAAACCATTTTGAAAACAAACTCCTTGTCCGGTTTAGAAATCCGGTCAAAACACTTTGAAAATAAACTATCATCTTTGTCCGGATTACAAATCCGGACAATACTTCAATTATAACGTTGTCCGGTTTAAAATAAATCGGACGATACACCGCACACCCTTTGTCCGGTTTAGAGTATACCGGACAATACATCACAACCTTTTGACCGGTTTAGAGTATACCGGTCACCCCTTGGCCGGTTTATAGACCTTTTGACACAAGCGGTTTAGAAATAAACCGCTCACCTCTTGGCCGGTTTATAAGTTATCCGGTCACCTCTTGCCCGGTTTATAAGACACACCGGTCACCTCTTGTCTGGTTTAGAAGTTATCCGGACAAAACACAAGTGGTTTAATTATCCGGATTTCAATCCGGATAACACTTGTACGGTTTAATCAATAACTTTCATAAAATGCTCCAAAATTCACAATAATCAGTTCCAAATGCTTAACAAACTGTATGTAAGCAATTAATATCCAAAGCTCTTAATACACTCACCTTTTAGAAGTTGAGAATCAAAACCTTTTGAAATCTTTTCTTCTTCCTGATGTGCAAACTTCAGAATCTTCAGAGAGTTTTCAATTCAAAGTATGTGTATGTGTGTGTTTCTTTTCACCAAAAACTATTTATACCAACACAATCAAAGAAGAAGTGACGGGCGGCTCACTAGCCGACTCCCCCTCTTTTCTTTATGATATTATCCACACACACACTTTAAACACATATATATCATACACATGCATATCATATATATATATATATATTTAATTAATTAAATACATATATATATATATATATAACCGAAATAATAACCAGACTATTACAATATTCCCTCCTTAAAAGAATTCCGTCCCGGAATTCACTTAAGCAAACAGATAGGGATATTTCATCCGCATTTCCGACTCTGATTCCCAGGTGGCATCTGATCTTTTATGATAACGCCACTGAACCTTTACTAACCCAATCTCTTTGTTTCGTAACCTCTTCACCTTATAGTCAGTAATCTGCTAAGGGGTTTCTTCAAAACATAACTTTTCATCTACCTTAATTTCAGGTAATGGTATTGCCACATCTGGACTTATTAGACACTTCCTCAAATTTGACACATGAAACGTGTCATGAATTCCACTTAATTCTAAAGGAAGTTCTAACTTATAGGCAACTTCTCCAATTCTCCCAATAATAGGGAATGGTCCAACATATCTTGGACTTAACTTCCCTCTCTTTCCAAAACGTACTATTCCTTTCCAAGGTGATACTTTCAACATTACCTTATCACCTATTTGGAACTCAATCGGCTTCCGACGTTTATCTGCATAACTTCTTTGTCTATCTTGGGCCGCTTTCATTCGTTCTCGTATTATCCCAATTTTATCTGCAGTTTGCTGAACTAACTCAGGCCCAGCTAACTGTCTTTCACCTATTTCATTCCAGCACAAAGGAGTTCGACATTTTCGTCCATACAAAACCTCAAAAGGTGCTTCCTGAATACTCGAATGATAGCTATTGTTGTATGCAAATTCAACCAAAGGAAAATGACTATCCCACGACCCTCCGAAATCAATAACACAAGATCTCAACATATCTTCTAAAGTTTGGATAGTTCGTTCACTCTGTCCATCAGTTTGAGGATGATAAGCTGTACTTAGCTTAATTTGTGAACCCATTTCCCTCTGAAAACTCTTCCAAAACATAGAAGTGAAACGACTATCTCTATCAGAAACAATTGATAATGGAATACCATGTCGTGTCACTATCTCATCAAGATACAACTTTGCCAATCTTTCCATCGAATATGACTCTTTCATAGGTAAGAAGTGTGCAGATTTAGACAACCGATCTACTATCACCCATATTGTATCATACCCCTTCGATGTTCTCGGCAATTTGATTATGAAATCCATAGTAATATGATCCCACTTCCAAACCGGAATTTCTAAAGATTGCAACTTACCATAGGGACGCTGATGTTCAATCTTTACTTGAAGACAAGTCAAGCACTGTTCAACATGTTTAGCAATATCTTTCTTCATACCTGGCCACCAATAATGTTGCCTCAAATCTCGATACATTTTATTTGTACCTGGATGTATCGCAAAACGTGACTGATGAGCTTCATTCAAAATACGCTTTCTGAGATCACCATAAT
>NC_037537.1:1243635-1246529 GCF_001531365.2 Cynara cardunculus var. scolymus | reverse complement strand
ACGGAGAAGTACTTGGTCTGATAAAACCTTTATCTAACAGTTCTTTCAATTGAGACATTAACTCCTTTAACTCAGAAAGAGCTAATCGATATGGTGCACGTGCAACGGGTGTTGCTCCAGGAATTAATTCAATCTGAAAGTCTATCATTCGATCCGGAGGTAAATTTATCAAATCTTCCGGAAATACCTCAAGAAATTCCCTTACAACTGGAATATCCCCCATCTTTCCCTTCTCTTTCTTCACATCTATAGCATATGCAAGAAAACTAGCACATCCTTTCTGTACATATTTCCTAGCCTTCAAAACTGAAATTAGGCTAGAATAACGATCACGTTTATCCCCATATATCACAACTCTTCCTTTCTCAGGTAAGTCTATATGAATCATCTTCTCATTACAGACTATATTGGCTTGATTTTCAGCTAACCAATCCATGCCTATGATTACATCAAATTCTCTTAAAGGTAAAGGAAATAACTGTATAGGCACCTCACACCCTTCTATACTTATAACACACTCATCAATTCTTTCCTTCACCAAAACCTCACTATCATTTGCTGTTTCCACAATTAGATCCTCACTTAATGCTTTAGATTCTAAATGTGCGCAATTAACAAATGATGGTGACACAAAAGAACAATTTGCACCCGAATCAAATAAAACTTTGGCACATACTGAATTAACAAGGAATGTACCTGTCACCACTTCAGGATGCTCTTCTGCCTCACCTCTCGTCATTTGAAAGGCTCTCCCTTTAGCATTACCCTCTGTCTGTCTGGTCCCTCCCCGTCCACTTGGACTACCACGATTATCCATTTGCCTACGACCTGTTGACACATAACCAGATCCTCGACCCCCAGAATATCCAGATCCCCGACCTCCAGCAAAACCAAATCCTCTATTATTTGCTTGCGGACAATCAGTACTTATACGTTGGGGTGAATTACAAATATAACATCTTCGCATCATCCGACAATCTCGAGCTATATGTCCAGATTCCTGACATTTAAAGCATACTCGAGACTCTGTATTGCAATTTTCCTTATGTATTTTATGACATCGGGTACAAACTTTATCATTAAACCTTGAGAGTAGTCGATTCACATTTTCCATAAACCTCGATCTACGGAAATCAGCAACAGTAACTCCCCCCTTTCTTTTCTCTCCAACCCTTTCTTGCGGTTGTCGGTTAATATCCTGTTCCAGTATTTCAGCAGCATCAACTACCGCCTGAAATGTTGTCGGATTTCTGGATATCACATATTTTCTAAGATTTGCCTCAAAACCCCAGATATACTTTCTTACCTTACTATTTTCAGATATAATATAGGCTTCGGCAAACCTAGATTGTTCCATGAACACTTCAGTATACTGGCGAACTGACATATTTCCTTGTTCAAGACGAAGGAAATCATCTTCCAACTTTCGAACTGCAGCTTCGGGACAATACTGCATTTTAAACTTTACCACAAATTCTTCCCAAACCATAGTTTTCAGAATATTCGGGTCCGAACTAGACAGAACTTCCCACCAATACAAAGCACTTGATCTCAAACGAGATACAGCAAACATAACTTTATCTTCTTCTACACTTTTACTGATTTGCAAACTCAACTCAATCTCTTTAAGCCAGCACATAGCTTTAACAGGATCTCGTTCACCGGAAAATTTAGGAGGTTTACACGCAAGAAACATCTTGATATCTCCTCCCTTCTGTTCTGAGGACGCAGTAATAGGTACAGATGTACCAGTTACCGGTGTACTAGCTCCAACTTCCTCTTGTTCAGAATTTCTTTCCACATTTGGATCAGTTTGGTTTGTATGTCATAACAAATTTACCAAACTCTTCTGAAATTTTCCCAACTCAGTTGCCAACATATCTTGAGTAATATATTCAGGGTCGGAAACATTATGTCCACCCCTAGCTCTTCCTCGACCTCGGCCAGATATTGAACTCTCTTGAGCAGAAAATTCATGTTCCCCACGAGTTTCTTGTCTAGTACCTCGTCCTCTTCCTCGTCCTCAACTACGACTTCGTGTTTCGATTACATTTTCTGGATTTTCTTCTTGCATAACATTCCTTATTCCCCGACCTCTTCCATAGCCAGTAGAGGTTCTTTCCGATTGATTGGGATTATCTGCCATTTCTCAGTATGTAACCTTTTCTGTCACAATTAAACACACATGATTATTCTCAAAATCATAACATAATAACACATTTATCCTCATGGCCACTCATAACTCAGATTATATCAATCATATATAATCTACCTTTCTCATAATAGTTTCAGCTATAACATATTCTTATGTTCATAGACCCAGTGAAACCTATTATCTTAACTTTCCACACCTCTAGTTTAAGTCTAAGTATTTCGCAAATACCCAGATCCCTTAAACTAAGGGTCTGATACCAACTGTAACAACCCTCGCATTCCAATTACTTAAATTCACATCATCATACATAATACTAGAATAGTATTATTACAAAACATAGATTATCAAAATGTATCTTCAATACATATGCATATAATCTAATATCAGCATTTAGACTTTTCCYTTGCCTTTATCTTTCCTCGTACACTGACCTGCAAAACAGGTTAGTCCAACATTTGAGCGTTAGACCATAAGGTCTAGTGAGTGTATAATCTCATACAACAATATACATTCCAAACAATCAGTTTAGAATCAAACCTGTTCTGAAACATAAATGTATTTATGTTTCTTGCGGTTACACCGCCACCTCATCACTCTCGCGGTTACACCGCCATCTCACTCGCAGTTACACTGCCATTATATCACTCTCGCGGTTACACCGCCATCACATCACTCTCGCGGTTACACCGCCATCTCACTCGCAGTTACACTGCCATTATATCACTCTCGCGGTTACACC
>NC_037537.1:1218623-1243471 GCF_001531365.2 Cynara cardunculus var. scolymus | reverse complement strand
CCATTATATCACAAAAACATTTCCCAAAAACATTCCCTTTTCATCCGGACTTGAAGTCCGGTCAAACCTGTCCGGATTAGAAGTCCGGTCAAACCATTTTGAAAACAAACTCCTTGTCCGGTTTAGAAATCCGGTCAAAACACTTTGAAAATAAACTATCATCTTTGTCCGRATTACAARTCCGGACAATACTTCAATTATAACGTTGTTCGGTTTAAAATAAACCGGACGATACACCGCACACCCTTTGTCCGGTTTAGAGTATACCGRACAATACATCACAACCTTTTGACCGGTTTAGAGTATACCGGTCACCCCTTGGCCGGTTTATAGACCTTTTGACACAAGYGGTTTAGAAATAAACCGCTCACCTCTTGGCCGRTTTATAAGTTATCCGGTCACCTCTTGCCCGGTTTATAAGACACACCGGTCACCTCTYGTCYGGTTTAGAAGTTATCCGGACAAAACACAAGTGGTTTAATTATCCGGATTTCAATCCGGAYAACACTTGTACGGTTTAATCAAGAACTTASATAAAATGATGCCAAAATTCACAATAATCAGTTCCAAATRCTTAACAAACTGTATGTAAGCAATTMATATCCAAAGCTCTTAATACACTCACCTTTTAGAAGTTGAGAATCAAAACCTTTTGAAATCTTTTCTTCTTCCTGATGTGCAAACTTCAGAATCTTCAGAGAGTTTTCAATTCAAAGTATGTGTATGTGTGTGTTTCTTTTCACCAAAAACTATTTATACCAACACAATCAAAGAAGAAGTGASGGGCGGCTCACTAGCCGACTCCCCCTCTTTTCTTTATGATATTATCCACACACACACTTTAAACACATATATATCATACACATGCATATCATATATATATATATATATATATTTAATTAATTAAATATATATATATATATATAACCGAAATAATAGCTAGACTATTACACACTGGAAGAGAAATGGTAAAGAAAGAGAGAAGATATTATAAAAAGAGAGGGAGGTGAATGAAATTTCTAACAGTCTTTTTTGTGATGAAGTTTGAAGTTGATCTCTTTACTTTTATAAAAAATAAGAGTACACCTTTAAGTTTTAAAATTTATAAGAGAAAGACCCCAAAATTTCATAAATTTCAATTGGTGAGCTTGGTTCAAACTTGATTCGAGTTCGAGTTCGAGTTCGAGTTCAAGCTCGAGTTCAAGCTTGATTCGAGCTCGAGTTCGAGTTTAATTCGAGCTCGAGTTCGAGTTTAGTTCGAGCTCGAGTTCGAGCTTTATTCAAGTTCGAGCTCGAGTTCGAGCTTTATTCAAGTTCGAGCTCAAGTTTGAGCTTGATTTGAGTTCGAGCTTGAGAAATAGGTATCGAGTTCGAGTCGAACTTTGATTTTTACTACTTGCGAGTTTTTGAATCGTGTTCGATCTTGGAAATTGGTTTCGATTTCGAGTCGAGTATAGTGATACTCGAGCTCAACTCGAATCATTTATACCCCTATAAACACCTATGTATTGCCCTTCGATTTTAGTCGATGCAGGGGCTGCCATAACTTACAAACAAGTTGCGCCACCATTTTTGAATGTTGGTCAGTGGCGTACCCAGTAATGTTTTTGAGCTAGTGCACCTTTAAGGAGGATCAGGGGTACGCAAAGTCGCAGCTTTGATCGGAGGAAAAAATCGACTTGGTTGGATCCGAGGGAAAACCAATTATGTAGATTTCAGGAATGATACGCTTTTCCAAACTGGATCGGCCTTGATCTTTTAAATAAACACCACACCGCATTTTTTGCCCAACGTGTTTTTAACTGAATTCCGTCGCTACGGGGAACTTATTTGGTTTTTTGATTGATTTCAAAAAAATTCCAATTTTTATGTATTTGATATTGATTGTCCTATGTTTTGTTTTTCTAAAATTTTAGTTACGTTTCATTATGCATCTACAACTCCTAATATTAAATAAGATGTTTTGCAAATCAAAATTAACTATGCATCTTATTTCGTTTCCTTATGCATATAAGATTTCGACAATAATCAAATTAATAACTAAAAACAAATTACAAAATACAAACAAACCAAAAAAAAATCATATTTTCATGTAAAGTTATCTAACACCACATCCCATGTTTGCATATACAATACATGTTTCACATAACATGAACTTCAGAATAATACACATTGGTCCCAAATATACATGACAGTACTTGTAAAAACTACTACAAACTTTTTCTCACAAATTACATGACTTGAATATAAGAGATTCACAAGTTCATATAATGCACAGCTTCCATAAAACTCAAGTTCAGCATGCAATCAGAAGTAAAGCTATAACATGACCAATTACATCTTTTTCCTTTCTTTTACCTTCTGGATGTGTTCGACCTGTAATGCATATTTTTAAAACAAAATGAGGGTTTGACCATAAGGTTTAGTGAGTAATTCTCTGATAACTTTACAGGATGAAAATCACCAAAGAATTTTGGTAAGTCAATCTTTGAAAAGTATACATAGTAACAATAGTTAACGCACACCATACTGTGTGATTATTACATGTTTATCGCACCACAAGGGCACGACAAATCAAGTTATTGCATTAACCATTAACACAGATCGCACCACACAGATGAGATAAACCAACTCATCGCATCATAAGGACGAGACAACCCCGAGTCCTCGCATCACAAAGGTGCGATAAACCGTTCTCATCGCATCATACTGATGCGATAACCCAAGTCCTCGCATTACATTGATGTGATAACCCATTTCATCGCATCACACTGATGCGATAAATACAACTCATCGCATCATATTGATGCGATAGCAACAATTCATGTAATCAAAATCTCATTTTTTAAACAAAACTATTGAGTATGTCACTCTCATTCCAAATACACATCTCTTAATTATGCCACCCTTATTTCAGTATATACCTCTCCTGATTATGTCACCCTTATCCCAGTATACACCTCTCTTATCGATTATGCCATCCTTATTCCAGACAATTAATAATACAATATCAAAACCCAATTATGCCAACAAATAACAAATAGTTATATCCGAAAACACCCAAATTCGAAACCCAATAGGTTCCTTATCGAAAGCAATTCAAATGAAGCTTCTGAAATAAAAACTCACCTTATATTACAATTAGATGATAACTTTAAACCGGCAACAAAATTTAGATATGAACACATAAACGTTCTTCTTCTTATTCTTCTTCTGTTTGCTCGAAACCAAGGACCAAATAACTCATCCACTTCTTCTTTTGTCATTTTTAACTCTTAATAATAACCAAAGAAAAAAAAAAGAAACAACCATATATATATTTTCTATGAGACGGTGGGTGCGTGATTTAAAATCTTTGAACCATTTTTCAAAACACATCCCTCAACTTTCAACCAAATTAAAAATAACCTCCAAACTTTCCAACAACTAACCCGGTTATAACAAGTTAATTATTAAAAATATGATAATCTACAAGAGAACGTGAGGATGTAGTTAATTGGCAAAAAGTAGAGACAAATTTAGGAATGAAAATAAAGTTGATAGAGTATTCAAAAGTGATTTAAAATTCGAAAAGATAAAAGAGTAAAAATAAACATTACAATTGAACAAATTTGCTAATAGCAGGGATAAAACGACCACCTACCAAGAGGCGCTATATTTCAGCACCTCATGACCACTCTGCCCAACTTAGTCGTTTGTTTTGGAATTGGTTTTTTAAAATATTTGAGGGCACTCCAAATATTAAGTGGGTGCACCTTTACGACACCTAGTTTTTTTCCCCCTTGCGATAATCAAAGTGAATGAATGCACGGGACCCCACTCGATCCTTAGTAGGTCCGTCCCTGATGTTGGTATAGGGCTGCCACAACTCATCAACCAGTTTACATGAAATGCATATAAAGACGAACACTTTTGTTATTGTAATTATGACTGGAAGGAACAAAGTTTAGAGACGTGCCGTCCTTTTGAACAATAGGTCTTATCGTCGTCGATAAACCATTCCTTTCTAAATCAAGATGTACAAGAAAAACTTGCAAACATTGATAGTGCAGTCTTTTGAACAATATTTATTGGGTAATCCTACTCCCACGTAAATTTTTATTGATTATAATTTTAATTTACAAAGAAGAAACATAACCTAATGTGAATTCCCGTATCTGATTATGAATAAAATATTAAGAAATACAATCAAAAACAAAATAAGAATGAGAAAGTCATCGTGTCCTTGATTATTCAAATGCATGAGTAAGAAAAGGAACCTTGAGAGAATCTTTACAAGTATAACAGACAAATGAGCTTCTAACACGTGGCCTAGTATCTTGAGCTTTAGTTTCTGATTTTGAGAAACTTGATTGAGAAAAGAACCCAAGTGTCTAACTCTGGATTGCACTGCAGCTTTAACTCTGCAGACTTTGACACTTAGCATTCACTTCACACCAAAGTAACATAATTCAGGAGCCAAGTCTTCTAACTTACAGACTTGAAGAATATTTACAGAATATACATTGAACCAACACTTCAAATCTAACATTCTCCCCCTTTGGTTCAAATGTGTCCGTATACATCAAATCCATATTCTCTTAGAGTTCTTAAAAACCTTATCAGGATGAGGTTTGTGAAATTTAGCTGAACTTGAATCATATGAACCATCCTTTCAATCAGCTTAACATTCTGGTTTCTTTTCTTATTCTTTTTTTCCTAGAAAATTCTGGATCTGTCTCAAATTTCCAGAAGAATACTTTGAGGATTCTGAAACTCTGAAAAACAATCTTTCCCTTTCATTTGCAGTCTTGAAAATAAACCCTGCTTCAGGATGTTCTATTACAAAACCACTCTTGAAACTTTAAGTATTATTCAGATGAAAATGTACTCCAGAAAATCTAAAGCATATAGAGGAATTTTTGAAATTTTGAGCAAGTTTCTCTTGTTGACAAGCTTGTAAAAATGTCCAAATTCAAGAAGCTCCATAAAAGTCATATTTCTGAAATAACAATCAAGAATTACTCTGAAATCCTTCACATCATCTTCGAATCAAGATCAATAGCAACTTGAATAACATATAATTCCAGATTCTCGATATAAATTCCCATAACTCTCTTTATCTCCAATTCTATCCATGACTCATTATATTGAAATGCATAATTTCCTGCATGATATTCTCTCCTTGTTTTCCTCTCAATCACGAGATACTGTGAATATTTTCTTGCTTTGTATATTGTTCCTTTTTTAAGAGTTTCCTTTCCTTGTAATTTGTATTGCCTATTTAGGCTTGTCTTCTTCATTGTTTTCAATATACAGAAAACTTCTGATCAAAAACCTTTATGGTATCAGAGCAGTGATCTATCACACTCGATCCAAAACCCAAAATCCAAAGAACCATCGCTGAAATAAGCTGTCATGGCTGGCGATAACTCAAACAAAGAAAACCCCAAAACTGATGCAACCRGCCCCGATCACAACTCCCCCTTCTACCTTCATCCTTCCGATTATCCAAGACAAATGCATGTCAACGATGCATTAACCGACAACAACTATCTTGATTGGGTYCAAGAAATGGAAAATTTCTTGTTTGCTAAAAACAAGAGAGGATTCATCGATGGGACCATCAGGAAGCCTGAAACAGATGATACAAGTTACATGGCATGGATGCGATGTGACGCAATGATCAAGGGATGGCTCACCACGGCCATGGAAAAGGAGATCCGCGGAAGCGTGAAATATGCCAATTCTGCATCGGAAATCTGGAAAGACCTTCAAGAAAGGTTTGGAAAAGAAAGTGCGCCTCGTGCATACGAATTAAAGCAAGCTATCTCGAACACAAGGCAAGACGGGATGACCGTATCGGCCTATTACACGAAACTGCGAGGGCTATGGGATGAGATGCAATCATTCCTTCCTACTCCCAAATGCAAATGTAACGGCTGCACTTGTGGCGTTGGAAAATCTCTCAAAGAGCTTCGAGAAAAGGAACAACTCTATGAGTTCCTCATGGGTCTCGATCGAGAGTTCTCCATCATCAGAACTCAGATCCTCGCAACAAAACCCATTCCATCCTTAGGAAATGCCTACCACCTAGTCGCCGAGGATGAGCAGCAAAGAACCATAGCCGGAGGAAAGAGATTGGTAAATGAAACGGTGGCTTTTCAAGCTACTGTGAAGCGCAATGCTCCACCTRYCAGAAACGGACAGAAAGATGAGAAGCCTTCGGGTCATTGTGATCATTGTGGAAAAGACGGGCACACTCGAGACGGTTGTTTCAAGCGTGTTGGTTATCCGGAATGGTGGCCCGGAAAGAACAAACGGGAAAAAGGGAAGCCGAGGGCGGCGTGCGCCGAGACCGAATCAAGTCTGATCTCAAGCCTAACAAAAGAACAATATGAGGAGTTTCAGAAACACTTTRYTGGAGAGAACAAAACCACACAAAATGAGGCCCCTCGCTCCGCAAACATGGCAGGCAAGTATAAACGCAATGACCAATGGGTAGTCGATTCCGGATGTACGGAACACATTACTTACAGATCTGACATCCTTGAAGAAATAATCGACTCCACAAATGAGGCGCCCGTGACTATTCCTAACGGAGAAACCGTACCGGTTGAGGCAAAGGGCAGTCACACCTTGCTGAATGGAATGAAAGTGCAAGAAGTCTTGCATGTCCCAAAATTTACATTCAACCTTTTGTCYGTTAGCAAACTTTCAAAGGATTTAAACTGTGCCGTAACGTTCTTTCCTGAATTCTTTGTTATGCAGGGCTTGCGTTCGAGGAAATTGATTGGAGTGGGTAGGTGCAAAGATGGTCTATATCAAATGGGGATGMTTGGAAATAAAAGAAAAGCAATGGTGGTGACCGGTGATATGTGGCACAAGAGGCTCGGACATGCGGGTGAYGAAAAGTTGTCTCAAATAAACTATCTCAATAATTTTTCTTTTAAGARCAGTGATGACATTTGTGATTCTTGCATGAAGTCTAAATTAACAAGAAAGCCTTTTCCCATTAGTACAACTAAAAGTGATGCTTGTTTCGATCTAATACATTGCGACATATGGGGAAAATATCGAACGCCCTCGTTTTCAAAGGCAAACTATTTTTTGACTATAGTTGACGATTATAGTAGGGCCGTTTGGGTTTATCTCCTTAAACACAAGTTTGAAGCAAGTATGTGTCTAATGTATTTTCACAAAATGATCMAGACACAATTTGAAAGGAATGTTAAAAGGATAAGGTGTGACAATGGTGGGGAGTTTACTTCCAACCAAATGATGAACTTCTATGCGGAACAAGGAATCATCTTGGAAACAACATGCCCACATACTCCMCAACAAAATGGAGTCGTGGAAAGGAAACATAGGCACTTGCTCGAAACGGCACGTGCTCTCAAGCTTGAAGCGAGTCTCCCGAAAAGATTTTGGGGCGAGTGCGTCTTAACTGCCACATACATCATCAATAGGCTACCTTCAAAGGTTATTGGGAATAAAACCCCATACGAGTTGCTACATGGCGAAAAACCAAACTATGATCACATGAGGGTCTTAGGATGCTTGGCGTATTATCGAAGCGTCGAAACAAATGGAGACAAATTTGAAATAAGAGGAAAGYCGGGTGTTTTCATGGGATATCCAAGCGGAACAAAAGGGTACAAAGTCTTTGACCCAAGTAGTGGCAAAATCATCACATCAAGGGATGTAAAATTTGCAGAAAAGGTTTTTCCCTTTGCTACAAGCATTAAAGAAAACCAATATGAAGAGAATAATATGTTCACACTCTTCCCTGATGAAGAGAATGAGCCCACCAAGCCCACTGAATCCAATAAAACACAGGTTGAGGAAATGGGCCTGAACAACCCAGAAAACYACCTGACAATTAGCGAGCAAATGGAAAGGGAAGAGTTGGGCCAAGATGATCCAATCGATAGCCATAATGGGCCTGTTCACACTGGGCCTGAAATTCAATCYCATTCACAAGCCACAAATGTTCTAGAAGGTGCCGAACCAACTCAACCAAATGTGAATGGTTCCCAARATGAGAATAATGAAGATGTCGCACAAATCAGGGAGAAACGAARTAGAACCAGGCCAGTTCGTCTCAATGATTATGATGTCGAGCTTCCCCCTTCTATAGACCATGCACATCCCGACTCCGATCAACGATCCTCAACGGTATGTCCCATTGCTAACTTTGTTTCCTATGAAAAATTTTCGAAATCTCATAAAGCATTCCTTGCGGCCATCGCGTCAAATGATGAGCCAAAGAGTTTTAAACAAGCCRTGMAGGATCAACATTGGAGGGATGCTATGCAAAAGGAAATAAAGGCCCTCGAAGAGAATGGAACTTGGACCATAGAAGACCTACCCAATGGGAAACGTGTTATAGACTCAAAATGGGTGTATAAAATCAAATTCAAACCAAACGGTGAAGTTGAAAGGTACAAAGCAAGACTCGTCGCCAAAGGATACACGCAAATGGAAGGGGTTGATTATCACGACACATTCGCACCGGTGGCTAAGTTGGTAACCGTAAGGAGTCTCATTGCTATCGCCGTMAAAAAGGAATGGAATATTCACCAACTAGATGTAAATAACGCCTTCTTGCATGGTGATTTGAACGAAGAAGTGTACATGAGAATCCCACAAGGCTACGACAAAGGGGGAGGAACAAAAGTGTGCCGGTTAAGAAAATCATTGTATGGCCTGAAACAGGCTTCGAGAAATTGGTATCAAAAGTTTACATCGGCTCTACTCCAACTTAACTACAAACAATCCGCTGCCGACCATTCCCTATTTATTTATAAAGAAGGGAAGATTTTCATTACCGCCCTCATATACGTCGACGACGTAATCATAGCGGGAAACGATGAGAACAAAATCCAAGAAACAAAGARCTTCCTTGACGACAAGTTTAGCATCAAGGACCTTGGCCCATTAAAGTATTTCCTCGGAATAGAAGCGGCACGAACAAAAGATGGCTTGGTGCTAAGCCAACGGAAATACACCCTTGATATCTTGGAAGATAGTGGAATGTTAGGGTGCAGACCATGCTCCTTTCCAATGGAGCAGAATCTGAAACTTGACAATAGAGAGGAGGACGTTCGTGTGGATGCAAGCGAGTACCGAAGATTGGTTGGGAAGTTACTCTATCTCCAAGCCACTAGACCCGATCTTGCCTACTCTGTAAATGTTCTAAGCCAATTTGTCTCGGACCCTCRACAAAGACATCTTGATGCCGCCATGAGAGTTCTTCGTTACCTAAAAGCAACACCCGGACAGGGTATATTTTTTCCGAAAGAAGGAGGTACCGAATTAGTCGCGTATTGTGATGCCGATTGGATGGGTTGCTCACTTACACGGAGATCGAGAACAGGATACCTTCTACTGTTGGGGGGAGCTCCCATTTCATGGAAATCAAAGAAACAGTCGGTTGTTTCTCGCTCCTCGGCCGAAGCCGAATATCGTGCCATGGCCACCACMACTAGTGAAATTTTGTGGATGCGATGGTTATTGAAAGGTCTTGAAACAGAACAACACGACTCTACCCCTCTCTACTGCGACAACGACGCAGCTCGCCATATCGCAAACAATCCCGTCTTCCATGAACGAACGAAGCACGTGGAGATGGATTGTCATTTTGTCAAAGAACGAGTTGAATCGTGTGAGATCAAACCTTTCTACGTTGACACGAAGACGCAAGTTGCCGATTTACTCACGAAAGCATTGGGTGCAAAACAACTCGAGTTTCTTCTTGCCAAGATGGGCATGCGAAATCTACATGCTCCACCTTGAGGGGGAGTATTGAAATGCATAATTTCCTGCATGATATTCTCTCCTTGTTTTCCTCTCAATCACGAGATACTGTGAATATTTTCTTGCTTTGTATATTGTTCCTTTTTTAAGAGTTTCCTTTCCTTGTAATTTGTATTGCCTATTTAGGCTTGTCTTCTTCATTGTTTTCAATATACAGAAAACTTCTGATCAAAAACCTTTACATTAATCTTTTCAAAGAACTTTAAGAGAAATAGCTGATTTATGAGCGTTATTCTATTTAGATCTACACTTGTGAAGTCATAAGCTTTCTAATCATTCTTCAACACTTTTATCTTCATGAAATTCAAATCAGCAAAATCTTTCAACTATTCTTTGACTTATCAGAATAAATATTCTTTGACTTTCGCCAATTGTAGCTTGTTTACCAATGCTTTCATTACCACCAAAATCTTTTCCAACACTTTGTTCACCAGCCCTATCCACATTCATATCATCAACTCCATAAACTTTATGGCTTTTTCCTTTATCCCCTAAAGATTATCAGGGCCCTCCTGATCATCATACTTTTTCTTTGTAACCTGACTTTGATCTTTGTACTGTAAATCTTTCAAGTCTTTTCTCACAAGTCTGACCAAATACTGTAAATCAATTACTTGAGCCTGCAAATTATCAACTTGAGTAGAAGTAACATACTTGTCAGCATTTGGACGTTTGTACATGTAAGATTTGGGTATTGCAGGGATGAGATTAATAACAAAACCAGAAATGTTTTAAGGAACTTAAGGTTGTGATTGTGATTGTGATTGTGATTGAGGTTGGGTTTGAGTTGACTGTGGTTGAGGTTTGGTAAGCTTTCTTGATAGTTCAAAATTTTTCAGCATGCAGGCCTGAAAAGAAATGAAATCCCTCTTGGAAATAGAATTTTCAAGAATAGTATAAAGAATACTCTTATTTTCTTTCTCCTGCTCTTTCAACTTTAATTTCTAACTCTCCTTGCGTCAAGAGTTTAAATCAATCAATTCTTTCAAGATTTTCATCAACCTTCTCATCCAATTTGTCCACCTTATTCTCCAACGATTTAGAATTTGATGTCTTAGCCATCAATTCATGGAGTTTTGTATGAATCTTTGTAAATTCAGACTTGTAGTAATCACTAAAGGTCTGAAACTCAGATTTAGCGACCAATATGGGTGGTAACCCGAAACCTACAAATGAGTCTGTCTACATACCCACATATATAGGATGGCCTGAAGATGGAACAAATCCATGTACAACATATGTACTTATTTGTGAAGCTTTTGAGATGTTCACTTCACCAGTTCTTCCATCCAATCCTTGACTATCCATGATAGGAGTGTCTATCAATGTTGCAGCAATATGATGAACAAACTGTGAAGTGAAGCCATAAAGGCTTGTGCTAGTGTCAATAATATTAGCATTTTATGCTATAAAAGGCTCAAAAGAGGGTGGAATCCCAACCTAATGTGGATGGAAGAAAAATGAGGTGGGACATATGTACCTCTTGTTTAACATTAACATCCTCCAAATCAGGAATTAATGGTTGATTAGTTGCATGCCCCAGTGAAAATGAAACACCACCTTGTTGAAAAAGGTGATGACTGGCTAGGGGGTTATAACAAGAGTTGACATGGGCATAGTGCATGTTTCAACAAAGGATGTGAAACATTAGGAGATGTGGGGGATTAAAGTGACTCTTGTGACTAATTGCCTAGGAGAGATGTATTTCCTGGGAGATATGTATTGCTTGAGGGCCTACTTTATGACTAACTGACGCATAGTGCCTGAGGGCCTACTTTATAACTAAGAGAGATGTGGTGCCTGAGAGCATACATTATGATTCACTGGGATGTAGTGCTTGAGAGCCTACTATATGACTACTGATTTAAAAGGTTATATATTAACTATTTTTATGGAATTGTTGCACCAACAGGGATTTACTCATTAGACCATATAGTATAACCATCATTTTGTTTTAAAAAAAATATGCATTTTAGGGCTGTAACAACTAGAAGATAAAGGAAAAGGAAAAAATGTGAGACCTTCTATATGGATTTTCTTAATGTGAAGCCTATTGAGGAGTTTTATGCAGTTTGATGTTGTGAATCTTTTGTACAGAGATCTTATTAGCAAAAAATTATGGTAGATTTTAGACAGTTATATAATTTTATAGAATAAGACCGAATGTGTATCCCCAATATATTTTGTTTTGTATAAATTCCATGTTATATGGAATTTTGGGTTATTACATATTGTTGTATAGGGTGGGGACCAAATTTGTAGTGGATGGGCATATAACCTTTTAAATTAGTTGAATAGGACAAAAAGTCAAATCAGACCAAAAAGATGAAAAAGCCGGTCATGTCACGTCACATCACATCATGTCAGGGGGTCACGTTGACAGGCGTCAAGGATGTCAGCGCATGTGGGTAGGCCTTCCGTTAGTTTGTAGACCATTTCGGGTCATCATTCGAGATTCATAGATTTTGTAGTTATTTCATGGAAATTAGATTTTTTTGGGTCCTTTTGTTAAATTGGATGTTCCATATATATGTGACAACAAATAAACTAACACACCATTCTTATTTTTGATAAAGTTTGATCCCTTGACCTTTTGTAAGGCCAAACGCTTAGATATTGTTAGATCAAAATTTGTTTTGTATATCAAGGATGTATTTGTGAGTAAAATAAATAGAGGAATTAATAAATATAAAACAAATCAAATATTATTTATCGTATTAAATACACGTTACTTTTATAAACTTTATAATAAATGTAGGGGGTATAATGAACGTTTTTTTTATAATGATAACTTCTCTAGATCTTTTTATGGGTAATAAAGTCATCAAAATACTTTTTAATTGTATCTTATATTAATATAAAAATAAAAAATTAATAAAAAAATTCATTTAATATTTTTTTATGAATTTAGAAATAAGTTTAAATTAGTCAAATAAGTTATAATTGTGAGAGTGTCAAACGTTCACGTCATGTTATGTGTGGTTCTTGTGAAAACGAGTTGTGATTGAGTCGCATATGGTGGCTATTCTTTCTGTTTTTATGAATTAAGGCAGACTTTCTGTTATAAAAACAACTTATTGATTTATTCCGGTGTGACATCGGTAATAATCGTTTTTGAGTATTTGGATAAACAGTTTATATTGGTGTCAAACCGGTAATAAGGAGTTTTTGAAGAAGCTAAATTATTCTAACTTATAATAAGTTGATAAGGACTTTTGTAGAAAAACATAAGTTGTTTCAAATAAGCAATCCCAAACATCCTTATAATCCAGCTTATAAGTTATAAGTCAACTTATTTTTTGAGTAAACGTTTAAAAAGATATAAATTATCTTATAAGTTAGCTTATTGCTAAACTACTTGTAATAGCTTACAGAGAGTTTTTTTGATACTTTTTTCAGTTATAATCAAGATTAACATTAATTATTATTATTAACATATAAATGAATATTAATTATTAATAAATATTAACTATTAAACTAGCTTATCAGCTAATTTACCAAACATAGCAAATAATATTAATTATTATTATTTGTAATATGTTACATACAAAATTAATGTGTGACAAAGTAAACTTCCATGTAGCATATATAAACGAACAATTTATCTACGCGAAAAAGAAGTTGCGATTGTAAATCCTTATCGTGATTTGTCACTTGCAAGTCGTTGTCGTAGTATGGTAACTCCCATGTACCTTCCAAGCATCAAAATGCTCGCTTGTGGATTAGTTCCCGGAGAGTTAAGTATAGTCGATCCATCAATAACTCGAAGGCCGTCCACGCCAAAAACCTTATATTCATGGTCGACGACCTTACCAATCTGACACCCACCATGATAATGCCATAGCGTCTTTACAGTGTCCTTGCAAAATTGTTCGAATGATGAACTTGTCTTTGCGTCTATCGGCAAGTTTGTTGGTAGTTTCGCGTTTAGGTCAAGAATATCTTGGGCTGTCATATTTCTATATTTGAACTTCGAGAATGCCTTTGATTCAACTGCTGTTAGGATGGTTTTAACTCCACCAACGCATTTTTGCAAGTCTTTAGGTTCTTTATAGTAGTTGAATGTCACGGATGGGTTGGCAGATGGATCTAGGTTTTGAAGCTTCAATTCTCCATGAGAGATCGGGCCGTTTATTTTCTCAAATATAAATCCACCCACCTACACGACAAACAAGCATCCGTCATTAAATTGTTCGTTTGATGCATCCTGTTATAAGTTAGCGTACGATTGTCAAATATGGCGTTAAGGTAAATATACCTCATAAGAAAACCCTTGGTAGTCTGAAGGACTTGCAAAGATAAAGTTAACGCTACTAGCTCCTTCGATGTAGCTTCCAAACCGAGTTATACCGACAACTTGAACACCTGATGGCTCGACAGGAATGGGAGAAGGGACGAAGATCGTACTTAGCGGGTTATCCGCCATGCCTTGACCAACAAAGGGGTGTTGATGCACGACTTTGATCTTATGGGCATCAAGTTGGTCTTTTGGACCAATGCCACTCAACATCAAAAGCTGTGGGCTCCCAAGAGAACCAGCAGACAGTATGATTTCATCCTTCTGGTCACCTTTTAGATATGCTCTATGCTTATTTCCTAATGAATCTTGAAATACCACTCCATAAGCTGTTGGCTTCGATTTCCCTGTAGTAGAAACATAAATGACCAGCCAGCTATAATGATTCTATGTTGACATAATATCTAGAGGGACGAAAAGACGACCAATGTTGAAATCTTAGAAAAAACTGGCCAATTAGATATATAGTTTTCTAGATTTTAATATTACTTGTTGGCCATGATGCTCTAGATACTTACCATTCGTCTTGAACAAGATTTTGTGAACAGTTGCATGTAGAAGAAGAGACAACCCTTTAGGGTTTGCATAACGTAGCAAATCTGCTGCAGTATGTCTCGTCCCATTTTGATCAAAAATGGTACCAGTAACTTTAGTTCCAATGATATGATCATAACTAAAACCATTATCTGGTGTTACCCCAGCTTCAATAAGTGCACCTCTCATCGCCGATTGCCACCTCCCCATCACCGGCTTAAAAACCATCACCTTTTCCACCCACCCGTAAGACTTACCGATCAAATCATCATCCATTAATCGCGCTTCGTTTTTGAACTTTCCTTCACCACGGGAGTAAATTCCTGCGTTAATTGCGGTACCACCACCCAAGACTTTTCCACGTACGTTTACAACGCCATCCTCTGAAACAAACCGCTGAGAGGGAGAATTAGGGGAGGAATCTCTAAAAGTTGAACCAAAGTTGCCAATTTCTGTGATGTTCGGATTGCCGTAGGGTGAGCCACCACGTTCTAGCAGTAGAACTGAGTAGCTTTCAGAGAGGGTGGTGGCGATTGGGATTCCGGCGGTGCCTCCACCAATGACTATGTAGTCGTAGAATGAAATCTTTGGTGCTTTTGTTGCTTCATGTATGAATGTATAGCTCGGAGCTGTATAGTAACACAGAGAGAGATTGAATGAAATCACAAGAAACATATAAATGAAGTGCCAACTACATATACATTGATACAGAAGATGCAATACGTACGTATTTCAGCGAGGCATGGCTCATGGAAGAAGAGAATGGTTACGAGAGCAGATATGACCATTCTCCATGACAAAAAGCCCATCCAAACAGTCGTTCAGCTTCAATATTTCTTGGGTTTGTGCGAAACCTATTCAAGAAAATCCAAAACACAACTTGTCGAATTCCGACAGATGCGTGTGGACTGGAATTCAGTAAACTGCTACCCAGAAAGTATCAACGATGGATTGTGAAAGTGATGCCTTTCTGGATATGATTTGTGTTTTGTGTGTCATTTATGAACTGAAATGCTTGTTATAGAGCTTTGAAAACTCAAATCAGTCAGATATGGCGGACAGAAACCGTGAACCACAAGTTCTCAGGAGGAAACTTCAAATGTTAATGTCAACCCAATAAATTCAACTTCAATTAATCATTAAAAATGAAATCACATATTATCCTGAAGAAATCTAAACCAAACATTTGACAAATGGTTCAATTAATCATTATAAAGAACAAAGAAGCGTTCATAGGTTGATTTCCATAGAAAAGATTGACTTGACCGCAGATATCTCGAAAACCAAATTGTACACCCATATTACACCGAGTCGACTGTCGAGTATGGTGCCGTTTACCAAACTTTTCCCAATAACTGTTATTCGATAAAATTTAATACTATTATTTACTTATCGGGTAAGATTTTAGTCCATCAAAACGACATCATATGCAACAATTTACCCGGTAAGCTTTTACCATGGTAAGAGTCGTCGCTCTCACTTACCGGGTAAGACTCTTGGTCCTTGTCTCGCTCTTACCGGGTAAAATTCTTGGTTCTTGTCATATTCATCCGGTGAGGTAATGTTACTTGGTAAACGCTTACTCGGGTAAACGTTTGGTAAACGGCCACTAACTATTCCATTTTGAATGATTAATTCTTTGATGTTTTTAATGAAAAAACCATTAAATTTTTTTCTTTTAGATGATCAAGTCCCGGAATTATTTTTTTGGATGGAAAACTATTAAACTTTCTCATTTTGAATGAAAAAACCATTAAACTTTTTTATTTTGAAAGATTAAATTCCTAGACATTTTTTCAGTAAATTAAACCATTTAACTTTTAGAATTTTGTTACTTACATCATTTTAATCCAAAAAAATCTACTTCTAAGTTACAACCGGTTATCTTTTGATTCCCCCTCCTATGATGGATTAAAAGCAGATCAAAAAGAGGGAGATCAATGGCAGAAGCCAACAACTTGTTCGGCGATATGAAGAACAAAGAACATTGGGGCAACGGAGACCGGCGACAAGGAGCGATACCGTTATTTGCGAGGGGTTTTGATGATGTAGGGTTTGGCCATGGTAAAACTGACTTAGGTTTGCTTTTACTTTAAAACATTCTTAATCAATTACAAGTAATTTTTTCGAAAAAAAATGTTGGTAACCAATTTTTAGAAGTTCGATCGTTTACTTATTCAATAATAGTTTTTAAAAACTTAATCATTTAATATGAGAAAATCTAATTTTTTCTCATTCAAAAAAGTAGTTCAGGAACTTAATCATTCAAAAATGAGAAAGTTTTAATGATTTTTTCTATCAAAAAATAGTCCTGAGATTTAATTATTCAAAATAAAATAATTCGTCGTATTTTTCTAAACTTTTCCCTTCTATAAAACTCCTACGATTTCATTTTCTTTTTTGTTATAGATCGGATACTTTGACCTAATTTTATTAACATTTCCCCTTTTAAGGCAGGGGTATTTTAATTATTTTTTTCGTATCATTAGTCTTTGTTTTAATGTACAAGAGTATACAAACCTAAAATTGTTGTGTAACTTTTGGCATAAACAACGTTCACTTATTAATTGAACCCGTTACTTAAAAATGCAATCTAATCACAAAATCCATTACATTGTTGTACTCGTCTTATATTCACGAGTACAAAAATATACGTCTTTTATATCTATCCCTTTCAAATTTGAATAGTATAACACTCCGTTGCATGCATCAGTGAACTTTAAACCTAATTAAACCGACTAAATCCTTTACAAACGTCTCATATCATCGAATTTTCTATAATTACGTTTATTTAATAACCAATAATTCCTGATACAAGGCATTACATGACATAGAATGAGTCCATGGTCATTGGTAAAATCTTGGAAAGTAAACTCTTTGAAGTCTTTACATCAATTTTTTTTCAAGTTTACTTGGTCATGGTTTACTTTTCTATCAACCATATAACACTCTTTTGGGTTCCCAAATATCTTTAAATACCTTCATTTTTTTTAATTTTTTTTACATCTCAAACACCAAAGAATCAATAAATCATCTACGTATTACTGAGTACCATATAATTTACCGCTCAGTAAAACTCACACGCTAAAAAGATGTTAACCTATGCATTATGGGGAACGGTCTTCGCAATTTTAGGCTTTCATGAGTTTTGTCGCAGCGAAATACGTACGTATTCTATACTGATGGTCAAGTTAATTTGTGATATATGTATGCATATAAATAGATGATCATTATTTCCACCGGTTATATTTCATTATGTTCTATATTATTTATTATATTTGTGTGATTTTTTTGTTACTCCATATTTCTTTTTTCGTTTTTTTTATTTTATTTAAAATTGATCGTTTTTTACATGATATGTAAAACATTTATGTTAACCAAATGGGTAGTGCCTGATTGGTTTGATCTTGGTCTCCAAAGGTCAAAAATGTCTCCAAAGTTCAAATCCAAGATGGAATAAAAATCCTCTTGTAACAATAGAAGTTGACTCCGGGCTACCCACAAAGCAGGTGGTCATCTTGAGATTAGTCCGCTCACATAGTAGGTTAGATAGATATAGTGGTTAATAAGAAAAATATTTATGTTTGAATCCCAATAATTGTTTTATTATTATGCTATTGTGTCCCAAATGATACCAAGTAGTAATGAAATATTGACTTTCGTGATGTTAAGCTTTTAAACCCTTTAATATATTATGATTATTATTTTAAGAGAAAGATAATTCGAAAAATAAACATTTTATTAAAAACGAGAAGTCTCAATATCTTATATAATTACATAGTCTCGATATCTTATATGATTACATTTTTGTGTGTGTGTTTAACCATATATGATTAAGTTTTTAGGTATTATAAATGTAACATGTGTTTAATCATATATGATATTGAAACTTCTCGCATTCTTTCGTAAAATGCATCTCAAACATTTAAATATCTGATTTACATCTTATAACATAAATTCTATTAAAATTCAAACGTATTTTAATCCAATTCCTATTTCGTGTAACGTATTTTGATATAAATGTTTGAGTTATCATACCAAAAATTTATTATTAACACGTTACAGAACCTTGTAATTTTATTCAAAATCTTTAATTCCTTTCTTATACAGCTCCGAACTACACCTTCATGCACGAAGCAACAATAGCTCCAAAGATTTCGTTCTACGACTACATAGTCATCGGCGGAGGCGCTGCCGGAATTCCAATCGCTGCCACCATCTCTGAAAACTACTCAGTTCTACTCCTTGAACGTGGTGGCTCACCTTACGGGAATCCCAACATCACCAACTTAGCCAACTTTGGCACCTACTTTTCCGACACCTCATCGGACTCCCCTTCTCAACAGTTTATTTCCGGCGACGGCGTTGTAAACGCACGGCCACGTGTCTTGGGTGGCGGTACTTCAATTAATGCAGGTTTCTATTCTCATGGTGAGGCAAGATTCATAAAAGAGGCTAAGCTAAAGGATGAGAAGTTGATCAACGAGTCGTACCGATGGGTGGAAAAGGTGATGGTTTTTGAGCCGGTTGTGACGAGGTGGCAGTCGGCGTTAGGAGGGGCGCTTGTCGAAGCCGGAGTGGCACCGGAAAATGGGTTTTCATATGATCACATCAAGGGGACTAAAGTAGGTGGTACCATTTTTGACCAAAATGGCCACCGGCATACTGCAGCGGATTTGCTACAGTATGCAAATCCCAAGGGGTTGTTTCTTTTTCTACACGCAACTGTTCACAAAATCTTGTTCAAAACCAAAGGTACATTTTTGAATTTAATTATATATTTAGGGGTTGTTTAACGGTTGCTGAATTGTTTTGTGCAGAATTATTAAATGGTCAGAATGATTAAGGGGCTCTCATAATATTGTGTAAAATGAAATATAATTGTTTGGTAATTGTTTACAATGAAATTAAGGCTCTTAATGGTTAAGGGAGGCCCATGATACAAAATCATTCAGAGAGTTTTAGAAACATTAAAAGACAGACATTTTTTTGTCAAACATGATTCACCTCTTAATGATTCAGAGATTGTCTCTTAATGAAACTATTAAGAGACAAATAAACAAACCCTGATGCTATCAATCGCTACAAAATGGTCCGAAAATCACTTATTTACACACATAATCGAGCTTTTAGTAACCGATCGAGTCACGGTCTAAACTCGAAACCTACTCACTTACCTTGAATTATAAGTAACGACAACGTTGCTCACGGTTCCCAAAATTACTTATTTTTATGTAATTAAAGGATTTTAGCATTTACTCATTTTCAAGAAATCTTGTTTACAGGAAGATCAAGACCAATGGCTTATGGAGTAGTCTATGAAGATGCATTGGGCATAAAACATAGGGCATACTTAAAAGGAGGACAAAACGATGAAATCATACTATCTGCCGGTGCCCTTGGAAGTCCACAACTTCTAATATTGAGCGGCATAGGTCCAAAGGACCAACTTCGTGCCCACAACATCAAGCGTGTGCTTCACAACCCTTTAATTGGTCAAGGTATGGCCGATAACCCGTTAAGCGCAATCTTCGTCCCTTCTCCGATCCTTGTCGAACCATCCTTGGTTCAGGTTGTTGGTGTTACTCGGTCCGGCAGCTATATTGAGGCAGCCGGGGGCATTAATTTGATTGGCGGAAGTCCTTCCGACTATCAGGGTTATTCCTTCAAGGTATTTTGTTTATTTATATCATCCATAATACAGTTTTTCTCTTTCTTTGCCTTTCACACGTTTTTCTTGAAGTACTTAAAAGGAACCAATCAATTAAGTGGTTGATAAATAAATCATATTCGAGTTGGTAACTCCAATGGTCAAGTCATCTTCAAGTTTTTTTCCAAACAACCATCGAAGATGCTCTAACAATCAACATCAAGCATTAATAAACGATACTCAAAAGCTACTTTTAGCGATGGATATTACTAAACTATCACCGTTACCAAGAGATCAATGATGACTTAGCGACAAGGATAATTCCCTTCGATAGCCTGTCGGAAAAAAAGTTAAATTATTTTATTTAACCGATTTTGAAATCCCTCGAAAATCCGTAGGTGATTTATGCATGGTAGCAACAGATTATGGACTAGTTTTTTCAGATTAGCTTTTACTTTTGACTTAGATTTTTTGAAATCCGTCGGTAAATATGTCGCTGATGTCCTCCCATCAACATTGTTTCCTACGGACTCATTCCGTCGTTAATCGTTGCTTTTCCGTCGGAAAAAAGTTAAAAGTATTTTCTTGTTTGTATATTTTATTGATTTTAAAGTCCCACAATAATCTATTGGTAATTTATACATGTTACCTACGGATTATTGACTTCTTTTTATTTACATTAACTTAATTTAACTTAGATCTTTCTAAATCCGTCGCTAAATATCTAGCGACAGTTGCTGATAGATTTTTTGGTCTAGTAATTCCTATTTGTTACAGTTTACCGACATAAAACTAATGAAATTACCTCTCCTTTTGTTTGTAGATGGGCGGGTTCATATTCGAGAAAGTCAACGGCCCACACTCCATGGGCTATCTAAAGCTTCAAAATAGTAATCCAGCCGACAACCCATCAGTAACATTCAACTACTTTAAAGAGCCTAAAGACTTGCGAAAATGCGTTGACGGGATTAAAACCATCCTAACAACAATCAAATCAAAAGCATTCTCGAAATTCAAATACGCAAATATGACGGTCCAAGATATTCTCGACCTTAACGTGAAAATGCCGACCAACTTGCCAGTACATGCCAATACGAGCTCATCACTAGAACAATACTGTAAAGACACTGTAAAGACGATATGGCATTATCATGGAGGGTGTCAGATGGACAAGGTAGTCGACGACGAGTATAAGATTCATGGTGTAGATGCACTTCGAGTCATTGATGGATCAACTTTAACCAACTCTCCTGGAACGAATCCTCAAGCGAGCATTTTAATGCTTGGAAGGTATCGAAAACCGAAAGATTTGACAAGTGATTTTTTTAACATTAACATATTGTCACTATATAATGATGATGATTTGGTTTTTATTTGTTGCAGGTACATGGGAGTTACCATACTAAAAAAAAGACTTGCAAGTGACAAATCGAAATGATTTTCAAAACTGTAGTTCTTCCTTCGCTAAACTGTCAGCAAAAATAGCAGTTTTAGTAGTGAAATGTTATTCRATGATTTATGTAAACTATTCAGTTTTCTTTTTTCATTATTGATGTAAAATGGCAATTCAATAATTACTTGTGCCGAAAGGCCCAAACTGATGAACATTCAAAATCGCTTTCTTAGCTTTATGCAAAATAGGCGATAGTGTCGTATTTATATCTGTTGGTCCCGTAAAGGTCTACAAGAAGAGAAACAGTTTGTAGAAGGGGGGGATGAATACAAACACAGTATTTTCAAATTTAAAATATATATTGATAGAGAAGATCAATACAGATTTTACAAGATTGTTTGCGGAAAGATAAGGTAATAAAAACCTATCTAAACAATTTTTGGTTACACACAAAGCTTTAGCAATTACAAGAAAAGAAGTTGCTAAAAGAAATATCCTTTACTCAAGCTAGAAGATGTTTGAAGTAAGAGTTAGGTTAGAGAGAGAGATGCGCGCTCTCTGCATGGAGAAGAAACACTTCTATTTATACCCAGTGCATTAAATGTCCATTTAATGCAATATGGTAGGTTTAGAGTGCGTGTCAAGCCTTAAGAGGAAGGCTTGTCATTTGCTACAGTGAATAATACATAAGCACACTATTTATGAGCAGACATCCTTTCCTAAAATTGGTGGACAAAGAGTCGACTAATCGGCTCCGTACCGTACTAACTTCTGTAAGGGTATGGGTTTTGTTCTTTGTGTGCATAAGGACAAGACAACAACAATCATGCTAAGCAAGCTTCCTTTGAACGCTGAATGCTGGAATGACCTGAAGGTCTCATCATCATTCCCTGAAGCTTGAGCAGTCTTCATACATGTGTAGACATGCTTGTTATCACTGAATACCGCTTCAGATCACGTACTCGCCGATCYYTAATCTTCAGTTTYAGTCTTCGACGTTTGCTGAAGGTTCTTTGGTGTGAGTGTTGTCTTCTTGAAGTATTGCTGTCTCTGATAGATTTACAATGCAAGTTCTTCAGCGATCTCTGAACATACTTAGTGAATATCGTTGGAACTGAAAATACAGAAACACAAATACAACGTGAAAGATAAAAGGGATTATCATCAAATCACTGTGAGAGAGGATCAACAATCTCCCCCTATTTGATGATAACAAGATAGCATAAAGAAGGTTATCTTATCAAATAATAGTAAGAAAAAAGTTACATATAAAATACATGTTCCTTTTTACTATTTTGGGATCTTTTTCAGTTTGGTCAGTCTCAGCTTGATAATTTTTTTCTTAAGTTATATCCAAGAAAATTACAAGTACGGAAACTGAAAGCTTATTCACTAAGGTAGATTGTCAGTGAATGTGAAAAGTAACACTGGAACTCATAGACTTGTATCCCTATTACTTTTTTCAGGGATCTTTTTCAGTGAAGTACATGAAATACTCATTTTATTAATCATAGAAAATAATACAAGTATTACAGTACATGTTCAGAACTTACAGAATGTAAGAACAATCAATGAAAGAAGACATAGTACAAGAATTTACAAGAAAAAGTAGATTGTTGTTACAAAGAGAACCTTATTCTAGAACATTTAGATCTATGTAATCAGGTATATTTTCACCAAGGTTTCTTCGACGTAGGAATTCCCTTCGTATCTTCAGATCTACGACTTTTCCAGGTATGCTACCATCCATCCAGAGCAAAAGATAAACCAAATGATCCATTGGATATAGATGTAGCTCTGACATTCTCTGAAATCTGACTTCACCTTCATAGTCAAGGAATATAACTCCTAACTCAGGTTTAGAATGCACAGAGTTGGGTGTATAGGGACCCTTATCTGGCAAGTCAAGATTCAGNAAGAGACAAAAGTACCAAACTTGAGCATGGACCTGTCTACAACACATTCTTCCTGATCATAGGAAAATCCTAGACCAGTCGTTATCTTGGCGGGGATCTGAGCGTTAATAATCTCAGAGGCCTTGATGGAAGTTTTGCACCACACTTCAATGGTAGCTTTCTCGGCCTTGAGTTCAGCGATTGCTCGCTCACGCTCACGATAACCTTCTCACGTTCAACAATTATAGTTTGATTTACAATAACCTGATCTTTAAGATTTTCCTCAACAGAGGTCAATTCTTTGATCTTAGAATGGCAAATGTTCAATTGCTCTTGAAGATCAACGTTAAGCATCTTAGCTTTCGATTTGCCATTGAGGGCATTGTAAAGGTCAACCGTCAAAGTATCTAGTGCAGAAAGACTAGAAGAAGAAGAGGGTTCATTCAGGAAGCATACCTGAGTAGAAGAAGAAGATGGCTCAGAGGAGGTAGATGCTTCAGAAGATCCTTCATCAGCATCAATGACCATCAAGCAGACGTAGGCTTTATCCTCTTCATCAGAACATGATTCATCAGATGATTCAGCCCAGTCATGCTCTTCAGCAATAAGGCCTTTAGCCTTTCACTAGATGTTCTTCATCTTCTTGTATTTCTCCTTCAGTTTTAAATATTTATCATCTTTGATCCTGAAGGAGGAAGGAGCTTTAGAAGATGGCATCACAGTCTTCTTTGATCTGCATTCACCTGCAAAGTGTCCAGGCCGGTGACAGTTGTAGCAGACAGCTGAAGCCTTGTCTATTCTTTCAGACTTTGGCTTCTCCCTGAGGGATAGCTGAGGAGACCTGTGGAAGTTGCTCTTACTGACAAACCTCCTAAAAGACTTAGTCAAGAGTGCCAGGGACTCATCAAAATATATTAAATCAGATTCTGGAACGTCCTCAGAAGAATCTATCTCCGTGATGACCACAAGAGGTAGAGAAGAAATAAAAGGGGTAGTAGAAGTTTCAACTGAAGAAGTTTCAGAGATCAAAGCTAGATAAGAGCTTTTTATTTCCCTGGATTCTCTTACATGATTCCTTTTCAGTTGACGAGATTGCTCATGGTTAAGCAGAATCCCGTATAAGGTAGAAAAAGAAAAAGTTGACATGTCATTTGACATCTTGAGACACATGGAAAAGGTGTCCCAAGACTCAGGAAGGCATTCTAGAAACTTAGTCAAAGTTTCAGAATTAGAATATTCCCTGCCGACAGCCCTAAGGTCAATAAGAAGGCAGTTAAATCT
>NC_037537.1:1201259-1217759 GCF_001531365.2 Cynara cardunculus var. scolymus | reverse complement strand
GCGTGTCAAGCCTTAAGAGGAAGGCTTGTCATTTGCTACAGTGAATAATACATAAGCACACTATTTATGAGCAGACATCCTTTCCTAAAATTGGTGGACAAAGAGTCGACTAATCGGCTCCGTACCGTACTAACTTCTGTAAGGGTATGGGTTTTGTTCTTTGTGTGCATAAGGACAAGACAACAACAATCATGCTAAGCAAGCTTCCTTTGAACGCTGAATGCTGGAATGACCTGAAGGTCTCATCATCATTCCCTGAAGCTTGAGCAGTCTTCATACATGTGTAGACATGCTTGTTATCACTGAATACCGCTTCAGATCACGTACTCGCCGATCYYTAATCTTCAGTTTYAGTCTTCGACGTTTGCTGAAGGTTCTTTGGTGTGAGTGTTGTCTTCTTGAAGTATTGCTGTCTCTGATAGATTTACAATGCAAGTTCTTCAGCGATCTCTGAACATACTTAGTGAATATCGTTGGAACTGAAAATACAGAAACACAAATACAACGTGAAAGATAAAAGGGATTATCATCAAATCACTGTGAGAGAGGATCAACAATCTCCCCCTATTTGATGATAACAAGATAGCATAAAGAAGGTTATCTTATCAAATAATAGTAAGAAAAAAGTTACATATAAAATACATGTTCCTTTTTACTATTTTGGGATCTTTTTCAGTTTGGTCAGTCTCAGCTTGATAATTTTTTTCTTAAGTTATATCCAAGAAAATTACAAGTACGGAAACTGAAAGCTTATTCACTAAGGTAGATTGTCAGTGAATGTGAAAAGTAACACTGGAACTCATAGACTTGTATCCCTATTACTTTTTTCAGGGATCTTTTTCAGTGAAGTACATGAAATACTCATTTTATTAATCATAGAAAATAATACAAGTATTACAGTACATGTTCAGAACTTACAGAATGTAAGAACAATCAATGAAAGAAGACATAGTACAAGAATTTACAAGAAAAAGTAGATTGTTGTTACAAAGAGAACCTTATTCTAGAACATTTAGATCTATGTAATCAGGTATATTTTCACCAAGGTTTCTTCGACGTAGGAATTCCCTTCGTATCTTCAGATCTACGACTTTTCCAGGTATGCTACCATCCATCCAGAGCAAAAGATAAACCAAATGATCCATTGGATATAGATGTAGCTCTGACATTCTCTGAAATCTGACTTCACCTTCATAGTCAAGGAATATAACTCCTAACTCAGGTTTAGAATGCACAGAGTTGGGTGTATAGGGACCCTTATCTGGCAAGTCAAGATTCAGTATAAAAATGTCAGTACTCTTATGAACCTTTAGGATTTCATCTAAGGAGAACCTTGTTTCATGTTCGTTCCTTAGGGATGGTCCTTCATTAGGATCATAGAGTTTTTGTTTCTTCTTCCCACCTTTCTTCAGAGTTGTCCGGTCAGGGACCTTGACATACCTGGACATCCTTTTGATGAGTTCATTGATGGTGTCCTCGATAAGTGTCTTGTGTCTCGACTTGGATTGCTGAATGGCTTGTCTGATCTCCATCCATTCGCTGTATCCATAGCGGCCAAGGTAGGAAGGGTACTCGGTAACAACATCAAGATTGTCCCTGGTGATGAGCATTGAGACCAGTGTTCCACCGTCTTTAGAACGTCCGCTGATGCTTATGCTGATAATTAGGCGGGGACTGAGTCTCTTGTTCAGTTTTGCTTCGCTCCATTGCTTGTCCTTATCGACCAGCTTCAGCTTCTTCTTGCGTTCAACTTCTGCAATCGAGAGAAGTTTAGCCTGGGCTTGGACAACATTCACCGTTTTCTTGGACTTCTTCTTGGGAAGGACTTTTACAGCTAGTGACTTGGCCAGCTTTAAGCTGTCTTCAGTCTGCTTCTTTTGAAGCTTTAGCTCTTCTTCAGCCCTTAATGCCTCGAGTCTTTCAGCTTCAGATAGGAAGTCAAACTCACCACCACTAGAGGTACGAAGAGGGATTTTTACTCTAGTCTGGTCGAGTGACTCCTTTAGCTGAGACATCTGCTGGTCTGTTGGAGCACAGGAAACGGGTTGATCAGGTACCTGCTCCAGTCGACCGTAGGTTGTTGATGGAATATGAAGTTGATACTCTGAAGTAATCACTACCTGAGAGGTAGAGTCTTCAAACAAGGTTTGTTGAGGGATTTTGAATAATACCTTCAAGTTACCTTCTTCAGCGACCGTCTTGCCTTTCGACTTGGGGTCCTGGTTCCCTGATGGAGTCGATTCACCTTGCATTTTCTCCCCCTGGGATGCAGAATCCCCGAGAGTAACACCTTTGGTGACGGTTGATGGCTTCTGGAACTTGATGGTAAAGTCATCTTCATCATCATCGTCGTCGTCACCATCTAGATCATCTCCGGTGTCTGGAATGATAGGTTCATCATCGTCTTCATCATCATCTTCATCTTCATCAACATCATCATCATCACCAGCAGCAGTGATGGTATGGACATCATCCCTAGGGATGGCTTCGACATCATCAGCTAGAGCAGCTTCGGTGGTCGTGATTACAGGAGCAGCAACTGCTTCAGCTCTGAGAGCCTCAGCTTCAATTGCAACTGAAGCTGATACTGGACCAACGGCCTGAGAAGTCGTAGGAGCAGCATCGGATGATTCACCAGCATTAGACCTCATATCCCCCTCTCTGGCTAAGGCTCGAGAGAATTGGCCAGAGAGTTCGTCCAAGCGCTGACGCTGGAGAACCATTGAATCCTCCAGCCTTTGCAAAGCATTGGCTAGAGTTGTCGTTGCCTCACGCGTCTCATGGAGCTGAGAGCGATCATTGGCAGAGAAGGAAGGTGCAATCACTGGAGCTAGTTGACGGATAACATCCAGGATTTGTTGAAGAAGACCAGTCTACTGATCAGCTATAGCCTGAGCATCGTCAGCCCTACTGTGAAGAACAGCAAAAGCGTTGTTGTTGGCTTGAACAACTTTTTGGAGAGTCTGGAGCTGACTCTCAACTTCTTGAACGTCCGCCTGGAGGGCAAATAAATTTGCATCAAGATCGCCTTGACGGGGCATCTCTTGGTGAACTTCGTTGATCATGGAGAGGACGGTGTCAACGGCAGGAAGGAGAAGTTTGACGTCAGATGCCATATCATAGTCATCATCGATTTCTTCATCTCCTCCATCATCTTTCTCTCTTTCTTCCTCTACCGCTTCCTGAGCATCAGGCTGATGCATCGAAGAAGGACCTGCAAAAGAAGAAGTATGAGCTGAAGGCTCAAGGTTAGAAGAAAAGAAAGGGTAGGAAGATGGAATACCTGAKGGGCCWTYAGTGACATCTAAAGGATTGTCACTGGCATGAGCAAAGATGTCCTCGAGAGGATGGACATCCGTATGCTGAGGAGCATCAAGAGGAGCAACCTCAAGTCCAGTGGTGTGTGTCTCAATATCAGGAAGGACAGTCGCTGATACATCATCGACACATGTAAAGACCAAGGAGGGAGGATAAGAGAAAATGGTTGAGAAAACACATGGGTGTTCAGCAGTGGCGGCACTGATATCTACACTTTCAGTGATTTGGGTCACTGAAGTGATTGGTGAAGGTGCCACTGATACGACAGTGATGGGAGAAATAACTGAAGAGCTGGGAGGGTTAACAGAAAGTGCCTCGGGGGTAAGGCTAGTTTCAATAACTGAAGCCTTTTGAGAGGCCCCAGCTAGAGACGTGGTTGTCCCCTTTTTAGCTTTCTTGGSTCTCTGAGGAGAACCAAGAGTTGGTTGAGATAGTCGTTTAGAAGGGGTTTTGGTGGCTTGGCTAGACGCAGGGGGTGTTTCCCTTGTCATGGCCACCTGAGAGGAAGAGGTAGTGATGAACACAATGGAAGAGAATGGCACATCACTGTCCCTCAGCTTATGATCCAGAATTCTGGATCCAAGCCTGAAAGCTGGAAGGTTTCCTTCTTTGGGGTAAAGACTTTTTTAGATCTTAGTCAATACCATHGAAAGAAACCTGGTGTAAGGCACCACCTTTTCTCGCTGGCGCTTGTTCAGCTTAAGCACCAGGTCATCGAAAATGACCGCATCATAATTTATATTGCGACGCGGAATCACAGATACACTTATGATTAAGGCGATCCTAGAGGCCTGGTCCTGACCTCCAGTTTTTCCACCCATGCACTGGATGAAATGAGAAAACAGGTATTGCCAGACAGCTGACATCATGTTCTTCTTAATCTTTGTTAAGGACTTGAGAGGAGCGCTGGAGTCCTTCTTCATTGGCCACTGGTAGCCAATGGCGTCGAGGAAAGTGATGATCTTGGTGGAGGAGGGTTGCCTGTCGAAAGGACCCTTGGGAAGACGAAAAGCCGATCGAAGTGTAAAAACCCCAAAATTCACTTCCATGCTGTTGAAAGTGAAATGGATTTGCTCCATTGTGCGTCCAGCCTTGTCTTGAGCTTCGGCCACCTCAGCAGTGTACCAAAACTGCTGAAGAAGTTCCTTAACCATGAGGGGCTCATGGTTGAGAGCATATCCTAAGGTCTCTTGGTAATGTGCTCTGATGGAGGGTATCTTTAACAAGGCAATGTGGTTGTTGGCCTTGATAGAGATCTCGTCAATGGTGAAGTTGACGTTCTTGGCAGCCATCTGTATATTGTTAAAGAAGTAAAATAAACAGGAAGAAACAGATTGTGTTAGAAATATACCAAGAGTATATGGTCAAAGAGTATAGAAGAAGTTTTTAAACAAGGAAAAACTTCATTTGAAAAATCCTCAAAAAAAATTAGGGTTTTTGAAGTAGAATGTGTATAAAGAAACAAATTTGTTAATCAAGAAGGAGATGATTAAAAATCTTTACAGTTTAATGCAGCAAGAGAACAAAGTTCTTAATAAGATTAAACACATTTCTTATAACGTAGTAAGAAAGAAGATTATGACCTTTGAAGTTGAAGAGGAAAGGTCGAAAAGAGGTCTGAAGATGAGAGAGTTCTTGCTTTGGAGTAATCTTAGCAGAAGTTCATCTAAAGATTTTGAAAGCATAAAAAGAAAAGTGAAGAAGAAATCTTATATTTATAGGTAGGATGAGAGAGAAGAAATATGAGAGAGAAAAAGACGACGGTTCGAAAAAGTGGTCATAATGAGAAATATGTCACGTTCTCATCCACAATTGGATGACATTTAATGAGGTAGCGTAATGACATGTCATTKTGCGCGTCTCAAAGCGTCGCTCATAGGAAACAGAGAATGTCGTCATAAAGACGATGCATTAACTATTTTCTTTTAAAAACAAAAAGGTTTTTAAGAATATGAANCTTTGTGTGCATAAGGACAAGACAACAACAATCGTGCTAAGCAAGCTTCCTTTGATCGCTGAATGCTGGAATGACCTGAAGGTCTCATCATCATTCGCTAAAGCTTGAGCAATCTTCACACATGTGTAGACAGGATTGTAATCACTGAATACCGCTTCAGATCACGTACTCGTCGGTCTCTAATCTTCAGTTTCAGTCTTCGACGTTTGCTGAAGGTTCTTTGGTGTGAGTGTTGTCTTCTTGAAGTATTGCTGTCTCTGATAGATTTACAATGCAAGTTCTTCAGCGATCTTTGAACATACTCAGTGAAGGTCGCTGAAACTTAAAATACAGAAACACAAATACAACGTGAAAGATAAAAGGGATTATCATCAAATCACTGAGAGAGAGGATCAACAATATCACTATGCATAAACAACTTGTAAACCCGTATATGGCTTTGACTATCCAATTTGGTTTCATCAATCGTTAAGAAATCATGTAAAGGGGTTGAGATGATAAGTCCCACGATGTAATGCCTCGTTTTCAGCTCTTATCCTGACGATTCTAGACCCGATTTATTTTGGGGACTTTAATCACCGGCGTCAATCTTTCCGGCGGATCTCCGACGGATATAGCAGCCAGAAATAATGCACTGTTTTGTAGTGGACTTTACAAAATAATCAATAAAATTCAAATATTAATCCTACAGTTGAATTATTTTCTCATACATTTTCAATTTAGATAAAATTTATTGTATCTCATTATTTTTAAATTGGGATGTTTCTATAATCAATGTTAATCATTGAAAAAATCTATTCTTTATTCTCAAACATAAAAAAATGTACATGTTATTTATAAAAATTAATCAAATAAAACGTAAACCAAGTTTAACAAATTTAAAGCGACAAATATAACCAATATGAGACATAATAATCAACGTAATATACGTTAACTTAATTATAATGTAATTTTTCTTATTAAAATATTAAGTAAATTGTATTAAAAAAACACATAATATATTTAAAAGAGAGATATGTTAAAATGACCTCAATTATCAATTTAAAAAAATATATAATTTTAAATTAAATGTTGATATGGAATAAATTCTAAAGCCTATATTAAACTTTTATTCTAAAAATATGTTTCTAAAATTTAGATTTATATGAAATGGCATAATTTAAATAGAGTTTGGTGTTTAAAAAGTATAAGATTAATCATAATTTAAACAGAATGAAAATTAGAATAATTGAATAGTAAGAAAAAATAGAAAAACTAATTGAATAGTAAGAAGAAAAAGAAAAAATTACGTATTTAAAAATAATTTAATTAATTATATGATTAATATTTGGATTTTATTTGAGATAGAGATAAAGATAGAGATAGAGAGAGAGACACGCTACTAAAAGGGATGCGTGCGGGTGACTCGTTATCTTTAAAAATCATGATGTTTTTTTGAAAGGTATTCCAATTTAGTCGTGATCGGGTTTTTATTATCTATCTTCGATTTGTGGATGACACAATCTTCATTGGGGATCAGGAAAGCAACAACATTCGAAATTTAATGGGCATTTTGAAGTGTTTCCAACTAGTCTCGTGCTAAAAGATAAACGTGGCTAAAGTTAAACTTTATAGTGGGGTAACTATTTCGGATATGGCTTTGGAGATGGGATGTAGTGCGGGCCTTCTTCTTTTCACGTATTTTGTCCTTCCGATGGTAGAAAATATAAATAAAATCGAAAATAAGAATCAAAACATCGAGAAATTTTTAGCTAAGATTTTTGGTTGGAAGATGCACCGACTCTCTTTGGGTGCTAGATTAACGCTTCTAAATTTAGTTTTTGGAAGTCTTCCTCTCCTTAATTGTAGTTTTTTTTAAGTTTATAAGCAACAAATAAACTCACACACCCTCCTCATCGTTGGTGAGGTTTGAACCATTTACCTCCTAAGATACCGCTACGCCGAAGGCCCTTTGGTTCCTTAATTATAGTTTATGGTCACCTTAATTTGTTGAACCTTGATATTTGGATTAGATCATATGTCGAGTTAAATGTTGAATCTTTTTAGGAACAAGGAGTGGATATAACTCTATTGGAGGTCGAGAATCACGATTGACAAGTATAAAATAACGAAGAACATTCTTGGCATTAATCGATTCGAACCTTAAAAAGTCAAAGTGTTTTACTTTCTTTGCATTTTATTTTTGTCTAAATCATCCTTTTAACTTTTATAATATGATTACATTGCAATTATTGAAAACAAAGCAACTTCCAACACATTTGACAGCATCAACATAACATATAAATAATGCAATATATATATATATATATATATATATATATCTTCCTTATGTTTGAATAATATAAGCATAACTTGTTCTCAACCAGGGAAAACGCTTCAAATTGTAGCCTTGAAGGTACTATTTGAACTCTTCTACATCTAGAACTGGTTTATGGCTTTGAATGAAGCAATGGAAGTGGACCAAATCAAACAAACATTCCAAGAATGATATATATATATATATATATATATATATATTGTAAGTGGACCAAATCACCCATTCCAAGAATGATATAATTTACAGGTGCGTCTTTTGCATGGCATCAAATGAAACAATGTACGCGGACCAGATCAATCAAAGAAAGTAATATGATCTGTTAGTATTAGTAATAAACAAATGGTCTGGGAAACAACTGAACAGTTGTTGACTGCAATTGGGATCTTTGAAAGTCAAAACTTTTTGTGCCATTCTAGGTGATTAAGAAATGTCAAGGAATCAAGACACCATCGCATGCTCTTGATAGATCGAAAACGTAAAGCTATCAATCATATGAAGATGTCGAAAACACGGTCTTGAGCGAATACACAAGCGTCTTATGATCAGCAGGGAAGTAGATTCCATCAGCTATGAAAATATTGATGTCCATGTAGTGGTCCATTGTGTTTTGTGCTTGTGGGGTGGTGAGTGTAGCTGTTTGTAGTGTGGTTTTCGGCATGAGATTGCAGCCAAGAGACCTCTCACCGTTCACGCTGCTAATTGTTCGATTACAAGTAATTCACAACTCTATAAACCCTAAAAAGCATTGGAAGGTTGCAAACTAAAAGTGCATTTGTATCATTAACTTGCAATGCCCCAGTTAAAATTTCATACAGGTTCTTACATTTTCAACCATATCTTTTAGGAACCATTGTAGACACCTATATACATTACAACAATATCGGGTTTATAGGACACTCTCAAATTCTAAGTGTCCTAATAGACCTCTTTATAGAATGTCGTTTATAGGACCAAAAAAATAAAGTGTCTTATCTAAATGTGTTGTAATATGTTTATACGACGCTTTTGGACATCTTAAAAAAAATTTAGGACATTTTTAATACAAAGTGTCGCATTAGAAATTTATAGGATACTTTTGAGAAAGTGTCCTATGAACTCATTTTTTTATATGACACTAGTTTTTATAGGTCAATTTTTCAAATAGTGTTCTATAAAGTTGAGAATGAGACACTTTATATTAAAAGTGTCCTAAAAAACTTATTACAACGTCAAAAGACGTTATATAAACTTATTACAACACCTTTAGATAAGACACTTTATTTTTTGGGTCCTATAAATTACGTCCTATAAAGAGGTCTATTAAGACACTTAGAATTTAAAAGTGTCATATAAACCCGATTTTATTATAGCGATAATTTGAGTTATACCAGAAAATTTTCAAGAAATCTCATAGTAGGTGGGTGACATATAATCCTGTAGCCAATTGTACTATACAATAAGTAAGCGTAAATCCCCATTTACAATAAAATAATCAGAGCTTAATCAAAGTCAAGTTATTTGCAATCAAACCTACCCCATAAGGATGCTCTCTAAGTCTAGTCAATGGTCCAGACAGACATTCAAGATTCTGTGATTGCCACATATGATGGGGTTGTATTGGGGTTTGCTATGATCGTCATGTTTTAAATTATATTACTGAACCATCGCCATTGGCATCTTATACGTAAAAAGGCTTGGTCAAGGAGGACAATGTACAGAATGTTTTGGTTAGGACACAGCCAATTACGGAACTTGATTAATATAGTCTGTCTAGATTAAGCTGAAATATTCTTAGGATGTTGCATATATTTTAATTCTAGCTATTATCTAAGACGCTGTTTCCTTACCCAGTAAGTGCTTACCTATAGGAGTCAACGCTATAATTTATTTTGATGAGTAAGATTTTAGTACATCAAAACATATTGAATGCAACAATTTACCGGGTAAGCGCTTACTTGGGTAAGAGTCGTAATTTCACTTACCGGGTAAGACTCTTCATCCTTCTTATCGCTCTTACCCGGTAAGATTCTTGGCCCTTGTCATGTCCATCTGATAAGGAAATTTATTTGGTAAGCACTTATCAAGTAAGCGTTTAGTAAACGGCCTCTAAATGTTTTAACTACTTTCCTAATTTTGTTATGAACCTAAACTTAGGTTGTAATGGTGATATCGTGCATCAACTTAGTTGACATGTCAAATGCATGTTGATTTAAGCTTTGGATCTTTCTAATGCAAAATCCATGGGTACCAAAAACATAAGAGAAGCCTTTGAATTATGGAGAACTATTACACTGCAAAATAAATGACTTTTACCGACGAAAATCTCCGAGTTAAATTTACGTAGGTGATTTACCGACGGGTCATCCAGAAAATATCAATGGTTCCGATAAAGTACTGTGTTTTCAAAAAAATACAACAGTATCACCCAGAGAAAGCTCGAATAATCTTTCATTAATTTGAATTACCCACCAATAATTTATCTACCACCTTTCGTAACAGTTTTGCGACGAATCACCCCTTTAGCGATGGATTTTTATCAGGGAAAAGTCCGCACACAAAAGTCTTCCATTTTTGTAGTGGTAGTGAGGAACCCCTGTGATTTCAACTAGCGAAATTATGGAATTCTCTACTTACTACTTAGGACTTGGTTCACTCATACTTCCCTCGTTCCCTCGACAAATATATTTTCGTTAACATGAAGGCATATATGGACGTTGTATGTATTGCATCGAGAGTGTCAATTCACGATCGATCCTATGAGTCACCATTGATGATCCAAATTTGTGGTCAAGTAGCATTCATTGCTGACTTATTTGATATCATATTGCCCCTGATTGATCGATAAGCACTTGAAAACTATCATTTTAACCTTGTTTAGATAAGAGTAGAACTTAACTTAATTTGATGCTAAAGACTTGTTTTAGAGACACAAACTTGAATGCTATGAAAACAATCCTTGTGAACTGTTTCTTCGCCTCATATTTTTATTAAATGAATTTAAGAAAACAATATTTACACGGTTTCGTATTCGGATGTACACTACTAGAAAATCAGGTATCAACGACGAATATCAGATCAGCGAGGGAAATGCCAAAAATTCATTCCCCCATATTTTTTTTTTCTCGTTACGTAGTCAATTGTTTTTTTATTATGTATTTGCTTTTTCATGTTTGTATTATAGTATTAATTTCGATATTCCTTGAAGGTCAAACAAACGAATATAGTTTTGCTTAAGGTACGTAATTAAATTCTACACTTTTACTTGGTCTTTGTGGACACTTCTATCTACAAAAAATCCAACTCTTTCGAGCTCTCAGATTTCTATAAATACCATTACTTTTCTCTTTATTTCGTATTAGAAACACAAAGTACCAAAGACACAACATATCCTTTCGAGTTTTTGACATCAACGCATTGAAACCGACCACACAAAATGTTAACGTATGCGTTATGGGGAATGTTCCTAACAATTTTATGCTTTCAGGAGTTTTGTCGCGGTGAAATACGTATGTATTCAATATTGGTGGTCTCGTTACTTACTTTGCAGTAGATATTTTAATCGATGATCATTATTTCGTGTCGTAACATTTCATTCGACTTGTATGATGTGTTTTATTGCTTAATCCATATTTGTTTTTCGGTTTTCTAGTTTATTTAAAAATAAATACATGGTTTTTATTATTCTTGTCCATATTTATTCCTTATACAGCTCCAAACTATACCTTCATGCACGAGGCAACAAAAGCTCCGAAGATTTCATACTACGACTACATAGTCATTGGCGGAGGCACGACTGGAATCCCAATAGCCACAAGCCTCTCTCAAAACTACTCAGTTCTACTGCTTGAACGTGGTGCTTCACCTTATGGCAATCCTAACGTCACCAAAAAAGCCAACTTCGGCTCCTACTTTTCTGACAACTCACCCGACTCTCCTTCTCAACGATTTGTTTCGGTTGATGGCGTTACAAATGCACGACCACGCGTCTTGGGTGGTGGTACTTCAATCAATGCTGGATTTTATTCTCATGGTGATGCAAGATTCATAAAACAGGCCAAACTAAAGGATGAATGGTTGATCAACGAGTCTTACCGATGGGTAGAAAAGGTGATGGTTTCTAAGCCGGTTTTGACAAGGTGGCATTCGGCGTTGGAAAGTGCGCTTGTTGAAGCCGACGTGACACCAGAAAATGGGTTTACGTATGATCACATCATTGGGACTAAAGTCGGTGGTACTATTTTTGATCAAAATGGGACACGACATACGGCAGCGGATTTGCTACAGTATGCAAATCCTAAGGGGTTGCGTCTCCTTCTGCATGCAACTGCTCACAAAATCTTATTTAAAACAAAAGGTATATTTCTTACTTCTAATTATATTTCTTTTACATTTCTTAAATCTAATTATATTCCCACTAGCAACGTTGCAAGATAATGGTATTAAATATCCCCTAACATTCAGACATTTTCAACAAATCTTCTTGTACAGAGAGATCAAAACCAACAGCTTATGGGGTAGTGTATGAAGATGCATCAGGCAAAAAGCATAGGGCTTACTTGAAAGGAGGACAAAGGGATGAAATCATACTATCTGCGGGTGCCCTCGGAAGCCCCCAACTTCTAATGTTGAGTGGCGTAGGTCCAAAGGACCAGCTTCATACCCACAACATCAAACGAGTGTTGCACCATCCTTTAATTGGTCAAGGGATGGTTGATAACCCATTAAATGAATTCTTCGTCCCTTCTCCGATACCCGTGGCACAATCTTTGGTTGACATCGTTGGTATCACTCAATCAGGCAACTATATTGAGGCAGTCGAAGGCTTCAATTTGATCGGTGGGACGGATTCAGACTATCAGGGTTTTTCTTATGAGGTATTTCGTTATTAACAATCGTAACAAGAATTTACAACTTCTTATAGCTTTTAATCACCTCTACTTGTTTGCAGATGGGTGGATTTATATTCGAGAAAGTTAACTATCCTAAATCCAAGGGTGACCTTAAGCTTACAAATAGAAATCCTGCTGACAACCCATCTGTAACATTCAACTACTTCAAAGAGCCCAATGACTTGCGAAAATGCGTTCTTGGGCTCAGAACAATGCTAACAGCAATAGAATCAAAATCATTCGCGAAATTCAAATATGCAAATATGACGATTCAAGATATTCTTGACCTTAACATGAAAATGCCCACAACTTTTCCCATGAATGCCGATACAAGCTCATCATTGGAACAATATTGCAAGGACAATGTAAAGACTATATGGCATTACCATGGAGGGTGTCAAATGGGCAAGGTAGTCGATGCAGATTATAAGATTCTTGGAGTGGATGCTGTTCGTGTCATTGACGGATCAACTTTAACCAGCTCTCCAGGAACAAATCCTCAAGCAAGCCTGTTAATGCTTGGAAGGTGATAACATTTGAATACAGAAAGATGTGTGGTTTTCACATAAATCGATCAATCTTCCATTTTTCGTTACAACTACACAATGACAATTATTTTCTTTCAATTCGTTGCAGGTACATGGGAGTTACGATACTGAACAAAAGACTTGCAAGTGACATATCCAAATGATTGCCAACAATCACATCTTAATATTTTGAAATTGTCTCATATATTACTCAAATATTCATGTAAAATATTCAGTGTTCTTTCTTGATTGTATATGTAATATTGCAATCTAATAAATATTAGTGTATGTCCAAAAGTGATGGTTGTAGTTTTGAGTATGGAGTAATGAAATTAATAGAAGGCATTGCCTGAATTAATGTGTTTACATGATATTTTATGTGCTATTTAAGCATAATAATAGCTAAAGACTAATCTATTTGAAATTTCTTTGGTCAGTTAATATATTGAACTTGGGTTGAAGTATATAACATGAGAATGACTAGCACATGTATGATTCACATATATTGGACTGTGGAATCTACACATGGGGTACAAGATAGATACCTTATGTACTTAAAATGAGTTGTTGACTATAAGAGTATTGCATTAGATGTCATATGAGTGTCATAAGTGTTTTTATATGGTCATTATGCATGTAGTCAATCCTTTCACTTGAAATAATGAAGTATGTTGTTGGGGAGTGGCATACCTAAACACTAATTCCCATCGTATTGTAACTTGGTGACAGAATGATGTTGGTACATCATGAATCATATAGTAGTATTAACATGGATTAAGATAGGTTTGTAGGGAAATTGGTCACAGAGTTTCCCAACAACCCAAACAATGAAAAGTTATAAAGAAAAAGAAGAGTAGAATTAACGTGGAAACTCCAAAACCGGATAAAACCATGGTCATCCAGAGAGAAAATCTACTATGTGAAAATTATTACAATCACACAGTTTTAATCTCGAAAGTCTCAGCCAATAATACTCATACTCTCGAAGATTTAACTCACACATTTCTACCCTCTAAAACAAGAGAACAAGAAAGAAATAATAAAAAAACTTATAGTGTATTTAATTGGGACGATTTGAAACCTATGCATTGAAACCCTTTTGGAGTCTCTTTCACCTTTCAGTGCTCCACTGATGTGAGACAATCTTTTAATCTTATCTTTTATTTTAGCCCAAGAATTCTCAACAAACTTGACCTTCGCTAAATAAAAGAAAGTCTTCACTGCAACACCGACAACCATTATCTAAATCGACAATCATAATTCTCATATAAAAGAACTATCATACTCCACCATAAGAATTTTACCTTAGCACATGTCGAAAAACTTGCTAAAAGTTTGTGGTGCAAGTTCTTCGTTTAATTTTCCCATAAATTCATTAGCTATCGACATCATTCCCACCACATGCCTTGCATTCATGCCAAACCAATGCACATGTGTAAATATGTGGAACCCCTAACTAGAAAACATCCTTTTTCCATGGTAAAGCGGACATACCATGAGGATGTATTCTCCCATATCTCAACAGAACTCATCGTCTCTCATGAGAATAGACATTGTTAGCATCTGAATTGGAGTCTTTTGTCGAAACCACTCCACCTGGACAATTTCTCTTGACATGCTCAGACTGTCCACACTTCTAGCATATTAGATTCTTCATGGAATTCTTCTTCTTCCCTTGTCTGGTCACCAAAATCGTACCTTTTGATGAATTCATATTGCTACCTTCCAAACTTTTCTCCTCTGATTGGAGTTTGCTAGTAACATCCGCATACTTCATGGTCTCTTTTCCATACATCAGAATAGGCTTCATGTGCTTATAGGAAGATGGCAAAGATATATAAGCCTTAATGTTTTATCTTCATCTTCTATCTCAACTCTGATAGCCTCCAATTCTAAAACGACATTGTTCAGAACACCTAGATGATCTGAAATTTTGGTACTGCCACCCATACTTAGAGTATGAAATTGTTCTTTAAGATACAATCAGTTTGAGATGTCTTTGCCATGATACAACTACTCAAGCTTATCTCAAAGCTCCTTGGTCATTGATATCCTATGCATGTTTGCAAAAACATTCTTTGCTAGACACAGGCAAATAGTACTTTCTGCTCTAAAATCTAAAGCATCCCATTTTCCTCGCTTTTACTAGTAAGACTTGATTCACCATTGGAAGCTGGTTTTCCTCTCAATGCCTTATGTAACCCGGATTGTATCAACACATTCTTGATTTGAATTTTCCATAAGCCAAAGTTGATCCTTCCATCAAATTTTTCTACATTAAACCTCATAGCACTTGAAAACTTTAACATCGTATCAACGCCTCAAAAAACAATATTGTGTAGTAGAAAAGTGTTGTAGCCTATGAGTAGAAAGTTTCCTAATCTTTGTCCCCATCCCTGTTCCTATCCCCATCGACAATGTGATCATATTCCCACCTCCGTCCCCAACGGGGAACCGGGGATGTTTTTCCCCGTTAATGTAAGATAATTTTAAATCAAAAATTTTAAACACTACAATTGATTGATAATGGTCAACGTCTAAAACTCACATATTTCTAAAATTTTCTTTTATAAAGTATCAAATATTCACATCACATCACATACGTAATGGTTTGATCAAACAATTTCGCCTTTCAACGTTCTGTTATCTAAATATGTAAGACAACTCACGAAAAATGTATATAAAAATAAATGTCAAAATACTATTTTTAAATTTAAAAGATATTAAATCTAATTATTTATAGATAATATATATATGAGAAATTTAAAAAAATAACCATATTATACAACATTTTGCCACAAAATAACCGGGTTTTAGAGGTTTTGCGTATTTGACCACCCAGATCTCCCCAAAGGGCGATCCGTACTTTTTTTGGGGAGATCTGTACATTTGAATTCTAAAAAAAAAATTCTTAAAAGAAAATTACTGTTCACCTCGAAGACTGGGTTTGACCTCGCCCTAGGGGGCGATCCAGGTTGTCTCATCGCCCCCAGGGGTGATCCAGCCTTTTATTATTATTTTTTTATTTTTTTTGTATTTTTAATAAAACTGATACGCCATTTAAGTTGTGTTTTTTAACTTTTTTAGAACCAAAATTCATGGGTAAAGGTTTAAAAATAAACCATTATAATTATGGAGATGCAAAAATTATTTTTATCTGTTTTGGGGTTCGTATATCAGATATAATATCTGATTTACGAAATTTGACCTATATTTTGTTATTTTGAGTTTTTTATTTAACAATTAAGGGGTGTTTTTAATAAAAATGAAAAAATACATAAATTGTGTCTTTTTACGTATTTAATTTTAAATTTCATGGTTTTTCGGCATGAAATAAGACAATGGTAATTGTGCTTACGAGAAAAAATCAGCTGATTTTGGGAGAAAAAATCAGACATTATATATGATTTTGCGGTTTTTCATGTCATGACACTCTATGACGTCGATTTGATGCTGATTTGACGCCGAATTTTGTTTTATTACTTAATGCATCTATATATATATATATATATA
>NC_037537.1:1182921-1200509 GCF_001531365.2 Cynara cardunculus var. scolymus | reverse complement strand
TATATATATATATATATATATATATATATATATATATATATATACACGTTACCGCAACTTAAATGGCGTATCAGTTTTATTAAAAATACCATTTTATACAACCTTTTGCCACAAAATAACCGGGTTTTAGAGTTTTACGGGTTTATATCTGATTTAAGAAACCCAAATCAAAAAAAAATTATTGTGTCTCCATAATTATAATGGTTTATTTTTAAACTTTTACCCATGAATTTTAGTTCTAAAAAAGTTAAAAAAACACAACTTAAATGGCATATCAGTTTTATTAAAAATACAAAAAAAAATTAATAATAAAAGGTTGGATCGCCCCTGGGGGCGATGGGACAGCCTGGATCGCCCCCTAGGGCGAGGTCAAACCCAGTCTTCGAGGTGAACAGTAATATTCTTTTAAGATTTTTTTTTTAGAATTCAAATGAACGGATCTCCCCAAAAAAAGTACGGATCGCCCCAAACCAGTACGGATCACCCTTTGGGGAGATCTGGGTGGTCAAATACGCAAAACTTCTAAAACCCGGTTATTATGTGGCAAACGGTTGTATAAAATGGTTATTTTTATAAATTTCCCTATATATATATATATATATATTTAATATTCGGGAACGGGATAGGATAGGGACATGTAACAATCCCTGATTTTTAACCTTAAGGATCCCCGTTTCAATTCCCGGTTTTGAGGGGATTCTCGTCTCCATCAAAACGAATACACCGTATTCACCAATGACACGGGTCTTATTCCCATGCCAACTTGAAAACAAATCTTGTGAAAACTAAAAAATATCATCCTGAAATTTCGCAATCACTTTTAATCATTCTTTCAATAAAGCAATAGCAGACTTAATTATGTCCTCCAAACAAATCGAATTCTTGTTATTTTTCTATTTTCCTATCCGATAAAAGAAGTGCAACATTTTTTCAATAATGTATTTTTCATAATCAATCATTAATGACATTGATTACACTAAATGTGTTCTATAAATTTTCATCAACTTTTCTTTATGAAGGACTTTTAATATTTTATGATTAGTTCCATATTTTATTTAAATAATATATTGATAAGTGTTTGAATTATTAGGAAGGAGCAAATTTAACTTTGTTGGAGCAAATTGACATTTTCACTACATAGATTATGTGGGTTAGCTCATGCCAATGTAGGTGTTAATTAAAAGGTAAACCTTTTTATACTCTTTGCATCTTTATCTTTTAACACGCTAACAGTTATGAGAAAAAAATTATATGATTTACGCAAATTTGAAGAAAGAATTTGCATGATTGGGCAAATTAGGTGTTTTTAATAGAGATTTCTTATATTGTTTTTCTTTTCATCTGTTCTTGTTTGATTGTGTGGTTACGTATGGCCTCAGAGATCGAGTCAAAAGGAAATGATCAAAATGAGTTTATGAAGCAACTGGAATGCCATTAAGTATTGTATTCTTCTTGATTCGTTTATATGAAGATTCTCATTTCGACAATGATAGCTTACATGACAAGGTTAAAAAAAATACTGTTCCGTTTTCTCAATTTATTTCTCTTGTAATTTGTGATTAGGAATCGACAATTGATTGCAATTAATGAATCTAACTTATGACATATATGGGCAAAAAGTTGCAAAACATTATATAGAAACTTAACCAAGGACATAGAGATAGTATGAGGATCAATCGATAACATTTTACAAACCAAGTTGCATCAGTTCTTAAATGTGTGATTAGATTTTTTTCAATATATTTCAAATTTTGTTTTGTATGATGATGTGTGTAATGTAACATTTGTGTTTGTCTAGATGTCCTTTATGAATGAACGAAGCTTATTTTTGTATGTGTAATGTCTATACTTAGAGATTAGTGGTATGTGTTTATTTTGTGAGGTGGTAGGGTCAATTGGATAGCAAAATCAGAAATTTTGACCTTCTAGGAGGTTCCCATGGCTAGCCATGCGACCTGGGTCACGGCTGATGTCGCATGAGAGAAACAATGACTTAGGTGACTTATTGGCGACACTAGTCGCATTTGGGATCACATATGGGGTTGTTGTGCAAGCCAAAAGACACAGGCGACCTATATCGCAACTTGGGTCACGGCGATAGTTGCGGCGAGATCGCGCCAAACATGCTGAACGATTTTCGAGCTTGATTGAAGTCCGTTTTGACCTAGTTTTGTCATAAAATTGTTCCCCCGTATCTCTCTAACTTGATTGAAGACGATTTTCGAGCTAAAGAGGGCATTTAGTGAAGATCCAAGAGCATTTATCGAGGATTCAAATGCATTAAGGGTTCATCTTCAAGTTGCCACTGAAGTAGTCAACCTTGGAGATTCAAATCTTCTTCTCTCTTATTTGGGGTTCTTGCTTGAAAACCTAGATTGCATCCAAAATCTAGCAAGGTATGTCAAGTTTACTTGATAAATCTAAAGTGAGTTATATGTTCAACAATTTAATTCTATTTAACTAGTTTTATGGAGTTCACACCTTCTTGAGTGCTAAATGCCTTATTACTATATAGTAGTAACATTTGGTGAAAATATGCATATCATTGAGGTTGTTCACTAATGCTTGACTAAGTAGCATGAAATGTGACCATTGATGTGTTGTGCTAAAATGGTAAGATTATGAAGATTCTCTTTAATGTTGACACTTACACATTTGTGAGTATGACAAAATTATTATATCTATAGAGTTGATTTATTGGCATATTAATGTTGTTAAGTTATTATATGCATAATGGTGCTAACCTATTTGTATGAGTATTCGTAGTAGAGACATGTGGTGAAAATAGACTCCTAGTAATGAATGGAATCCAAGAGTAGGCAATAATGTGGTTGTTCCTTGAGTTGAAATCTGATAGGATAGGTGCTTAGGTCATTACAACCATGAGGTGAAACTTTGATGGAAGATGATAGGCACTAAGACGAAGGTCTTGAGGTGCTACACCATAACATTGACATCATGGCCTAGTTTCGTGTTCCGCCATGTTTAATAGGAACGTGTCTCTCTCGTATGCATGAATTCAAACATATCCATGGGTTTTGGTTGTTTAGATTTGGCATAGAAACCCCATTGGCGTGTCATAAGCTTATGGAGAACCATGTGTGAAGCATTATATAACGTTTAATTATGCATATGGAATTATCAATAGTGTAAAATTCTTGAACTCATTAGGCTTGTAAGCCTAACAGTTGTTCTTGATGTTTCTTGTCTCAGGCTCCATTGGTGGGATTTTTATAGAGAGTTAATTGGATGTCGACTAGAGACACATGGACTCAATAACATTTTTTAGAATCCTTATTTCGAGATAACAACCTTTCGGAAGTTAGTAACCCCCGTCATAACTTATTTTCTTGAATGACCTAGATTAGGAGGTTGTTAACCTTACCTCAATTGTTTTCCCCATGTAATAACCAGAGTGAGTTATTCTTTTGTTGGGCAAAGCTGTAGTAAACTTCTTATTTCAAGTTTTTGCAAGTTGTCATTTCCTTAATTTAAAAGATGCTACAAGTTTTTTGCAAGTTGTCATTTCCTTAATTTAAAGGATGCTACAAGTTGGTATTAGAGCCCTAGTTTAAGTAACTAGGTATGAACTTAAGATGCCTAGACTTAAGATGAGACTTTAGGTGATGATTTGCAAGGTATGGGTAGAAATATTAAGATAAAAGAGTTATAAGATTGATGGAAATGCACTAACAAAGAATTGTAATGATGGTAAAAAGGATTCTTATGTGTGATATTCAAAATTCAATGTTGCCAATACAATTATGAATATATTGTTACATGAACCTACTTGAAATTGCTATTCTTATAATAATTAATGAACGTAGTAGTATGTTGCAAGTTGTTAATCTTTACATATTTAACTCATATGTTTATTATCATGTGTGTGGCAGTCTTGCTTGGTGAATACTAAAAGCCATCAAATGTTCTAAGAAGAAGGTGTTGAAGGGAGTGTGTCACCCAAAAATGCTCTACCTCCTTTGTTACCGCCTTTGATGGGAGGCAGAATTGAGCATGTACGAAGAGTGGTATTGGCCTCCTCCAACCCTACTTATTCAGGAGGTGAATCAAAAAATTTAATTGATGGCTAGTATAACACAAATGATGGTTGGTACTCTAGATCGCCAGAGAAATAAGTTCACAAAAATGATGGAAGAAAGAGACGCAAGCAACTGAAGACATGAGGCAGTAGATGAAAAATGTTGTTGGAGGTTCCAATGGGGCCGAAAACATGAAAGTTATTGAAGAATCATGGGTTATGGGTGGAGATCGGTTAGAGAATGGGTGTTCTATAAAACTTTATTGTCTAGTAAACCATTAGAATTCCACTGGTGCACCAATCCAGTAGCATGCATGAATTGGTTGCATGAAATAGAGCAGGCATTTAAATCCAGTGAGTATGAAGAACAACAGAAAGATAAGTTTGCATCCCAGATGTTGAGGGGCAAATCCTCAATTGGTGGAACATCACGTGCTTCGCTCTTAGGCTCGATATTTTGGCCCTTCTAACTTAGGGCATAATAAAAAGGAAGATGATCAATAAGTACTGCAACGAGAGAGCATTAGACAAGATAGAAGAGGAGTTCTGGAACATCAAGAAGGATAACATGTCGATGACTGACTACTCGAGCACCTTCGAGGAGAAGCTGGACTTAGTGAGACATTTGTCCTCGGACAAAAAAATAAAAGTCAAGAATTATGTTGAGCGGTTACTAATTGAGATGAAAACCCTTGTTGGGAACACCAAGATGACCACTTTACAAGAAGCTATAGAGAAGTGTTACTAATTGAAAATGACTTCACCTTGGGGAAGGAAGGAAGAGCATCGAGTGTGGAGAAGAGAAAGTAGGAGGGTCCAATCAGGTCCTCAAAGAAAGTGAAAAGCTTCTCGATTGTGCCACAAGTGCCAAAGTAAACATGATAGCACGTGTGACTCCCGTCCCACAAAATGTTTCAATTATGGGAAGATGGGCCATTTGGGCTGAGATTGCGCTGTTAAGGGGATTATTTTCTTTTAATGCCGAGATCGAGGACATGTCAAAAAGGATGGCCCAAAGTAGAAGGAGAACATGAACGGGACCTCTAGAGGTGGCCAAGCAAGGAGAGAGAATCCTTTATGGCTTCATAGAAGAGCTTTCCAAATGTTAACTAAGCAAGCTAGGCGTGACCGATGTAGTGTCGAGTATATGTTCTTGGTTAACTCCCTACTCATGCATGAAAGTTGCTCTTTTGTATGAACTTCCTTTTGCATTCATTTCAATATTTTGTAGAGTATGCTTGAAGATGCCTTAGTAGTAGAAGTAGCCAACTTTGACCGAGTGATGGTATACGAATTCCTCGAAGGATGTGTTTAGAAAATGACAAGACAAAATTCCTAGTTAAGTTACTACTGATGGATATTGGTGGTTTTAATGTAGTTATTGACATGGATTGGTTGGTAGAGAACCAAGACGAGATTCAATGTTCCGAGAAAAATGGTCTGGATTCTAGTAATGAGAGGTGATTCGATGCATGTGTATGGGGAAAGAAGATAACAAGAGGTCATAATTATTTCTGTTGTAGAAGCCCGTAGATATTTATTTAAAGGATGTCCTTCTTATTTGGCGTATGGATTGGTTGGTAGAGAACCAAGTTTGAGAAAAAGCTACTCTAGGATGTCGAGATGGTGTGAGACTACCCTGAAGTCTTCTCTAATGACCTAGTCGATTTACCACCCAAATGCCAAGTTGAATTTTCTCATCGATCTCATCCCTAGGAAGCTCCAATTTCTCATGAACACTATCGCTTGGCACCAACCAAAATGCAAGAAATTATGACCTAATTGCAAGAGATTTTGGAGAAAGGCTTTGTTAGAATGAGTTCCTCACCTTTGGGAGCTCCAGTTTTGTTCGTAAAGAAGAAAGATAAGACGATGAGAATGTGCATCCCCTACCATGAACTCAACAAGGCTACCGTAAAGAATAAGTATCCCTTTCAAGAATAGATGATCTATTCGATCAACTTTAGAATGCAGGATGCTTCTCAAAGAACGATCTTCGCTCACGTTACCATCAAGTGAAAATTCAAGAAGAATATGTCATGAAGATGACGTTTAGGACTCGTTATGGCTACTATGATTTTCTTGTAATGCCATTCAGTCTAACGAAGGTGCCTGCGGTATTCATGGACTTAAATTGATTCAGGTTTTCTAACCTTTCTTGGACAAATCTATTGATCGTGTTTATCGATGACCTTTTGATATATTCTAAAAATAAGGGGGAGCATGGGCGTCATCTTTGGGAGGTTTTGAGAGAATTGAGAAAGGAGACGCTTTGTGCCAAGTTCTCTAAATATGACTTTTAGGTCGAAGGAAGTCTAGTTTTTGGTATGTGGTGACTAAAGAGGGGTTAAGGTTGACCCGTCGATTGAATATCACGAAGCAATGATGTATTAGGAACCAGAAGGACCTGACTGAGATCAAAGTTTTCTTGGATTTAGCCGGATCTTATCGGAGGTCCATTCATGATTTTCTGAAGATTACTGTTGTCCCAAACGGATCTATAAGAGTTTTAAAGGTAACGGTTTGTAGAAGGGGGATGAATACAAACAAAGAGTTTTCACTTTTTAAATTCGTTTATTGATAAAAGAAGATCAATATGGAATTAATAGAGTGTTGCAAAAGAAGATAAAGTTAAGACTTCATCTAAACAATCTTAGAAACACACAAATTGCACAGAAGATAAGAACAACACAGAAGAGAGTTACAATGAGAAGAAGGTGCTTGCTGAGACGAGAGTCTTCTCAGCTATTTATATTCATTGCATTTAATGCAAGTTAGAGGTATGAGCCATGTGGAATACTTTTAGTGGAGAGCTTGTCCTTTGTTTTTCAGATATGCAGGCTTTTGGCCGCATATAAACAATTGACGTTCACAAAATTGGTAAGCATGTTTGGAGACAATAAAGTAACTTTGTACATGTACTTTTCTTTATGAGGTATGGGGTTGTCCTTTTTATGCAAGAGGATAAGACAAAAACTAATCTTGTAGAGAAAAATTAATTTGATTGCTGACACTTCAATTTAGACACACTTGTTCAGTGTTTGTTGAGTCTTAGTCAGATTTCACACGTCGATTTAGACACACTTGTTATCACTGAATCCACTTCAGATCATGAACTGTTGTCTCTATCTTCAGCTACTTCTTTGATAACACTGAAGGTTCTTTTAGTGTGAGTTTTGTCTTTGAGGAATACTTGTTCTTAAGGAAATTTACATAACATGTTCAGTGATCACTTGAATAGACTTAGAGATGATCGCTGAAACTGAACAAAAAATACAACAAGTACATTTCACTAAGTATGGAGGGTTATCATCAAATCATTGAGAGAGTTTGGATCAACAATTACTGAACCTCTAACATCAATTTGTATAGATCGATGAGCAATACGAAGCCTTTTAGATTTTATGGAGGAAGTTATGTGAGGCGCTAGTTCTATTCTTTCCTGAAGGATTTGAGGAATTTGTGGTTTATAATGACACCTCTAAGTTGAGCTTGGGAGGTGTTTTGATGCAAAGAGGTAAGGTGATCTCTTGCGCTTCAATACAACTCAAAGAGCACGAGAAAAAAACTATGTATCCCATGATATAGAGCTATCAACAGTGGTATTTGCCCTAAAGTTATGGTGTCATTACCTTTATGTTCAGAACCTAGTTCATGAAGAACCAAAGGCTACAACCACAAGATAACTCGGCGGACTAGAGCTCCAGGCCACCCTTTTTGGACATACTTCTGGACACAACCTTCTTGAAGAATGATCAAGTGTGAATCCCACATGCTACAACCATTCCCGCCCAAAGTTTGTTAGGGCACCTTTACACGTAGAACCTGTATGCTTTGACTTTCCTGCTTTAAGGTATAAATAGGCATTCACGCTTAGTTTATCGTAAGCTTTTGAATACAATTTGTCTTACATATTGTACTTACGATTATTACGATCAATCTTTCAAGTGTAATTCAGATCTTCAATCAATGCACATAATGATGATGGCAATTTAATCATATTGGTGATATTCTTCCTATTCTTCATCATTAAACTGTAATACCATATTTCATATCTTATTTGCTTTCACTTAATACATCATTAATTGGATCTAATTCAGAAATCTGGAACCAACACTATAAATGTTTGAGTTGGTCTAAATCTAAAGAAACAGAAGTAACAGTAGGTGAAGTAACAGAGTAATCAAGAGGTATATTACCTTCAACTCGTGAAACCTCTTGAATAATCTTAGAGACATGTAGAGAAGTATCTCTGGATGAGTTGTATTTATGTATATATTGTTCAGATATATCCTCTTCACTAAACTAGTATACAAACAGTAGATTGAGTTCTGATTCTCTAGACTTAGAACAAGAGGAATCAGAATATCTTAGTTAATATTGAATCCTGAACTGAGTTGTTCATAAGTCATTGAAGCCTTATCATCAAATGTCACATTGATTCTTTCAAGTACCATTCTGGTTCTGATGTTGAAACTCTGAAAGCTTTAGAGTTCAAGGAATATCTAAGGAATATGCCTTTATCTGCCTTCATATCAAATTTGCCATGATGTTTGTGTCATTGAGTATAAAGCATATGCAACCAAAGTCATGAAATAATTTCACATTAGGCCTCTTATAATTGATACTTTCATAGGGTGTTTTACCAAATCTTTTCTAAATGATAGATCTAATTTGTATAAAACAGGGTGTAGATACAACTTCTTATAGTTGATAATTTCATAGGGTGTTTTAACGCCGAATTTACTTAAGAAACACTCTCTAGGGTTATTCTTTCAAAACAGGTGATTGCAATGAATGCCAAGGGTGGCCTTTTAAGCCATCATTGCTTTTAATGCTATCTATCTAACTTTTTTGCATGTCTATTTCTTGTTCATTGATCCATGTATCATAACCCTCTTCATTTCATCCTTTGAGTTTGATGTAGACATGTTTTTAACTTATTCCATATTTTTAGTATGCCGAAGGAACAACAGAGCAAACAAAGTACTACTCGCATGGTGCCTAGCTTAAATTATATATATGTTCTTATAATAAGATTAGAAAGCAAGTGAGTTGGAGAGCAAAACTTTCTTGCCAAGCCAGTAGTAGTATTTGTCAAACTACTAATTGACTTTTTATCTTGTTCTAATCTTCTTTCGGCTAGATGACAAACCAATCCGCTTTGGTGACAATGTTGACCTCACTTCAACTAGTCTTAGATTTTGCTAAAGACATTATGCTCTTTGATCAATACAAATAGTTATAAGATTTCTACAAGTAAAATTCCCCATATCCGATAAGTAATATACAAATAAGATTTTACCAACTACAGACCATTTATGAAGTATGCATCCCATGTAAACTATAGCTGGTGCATGCATGAACCTTTACCCGATGGATGAATCAATTGAATCAAGGTTTCTTGGAAGCTTTGATGAAGGCTGACTATAGAAAGGCACACCCGATGAGGTGATATATCCGGGACTACTAAATAGATCGGATTATATCATTTGAGGTTTTTATCCAATGGGTGATGTACATCGGATAAGTTCCTTGAAAAGCAAAGAAAGCAAGAATGTTCTTTTCTAAGTGTTTGATCGGATGTCTATTTGTATTATATACAAATTCGATGGTTGAGACTAACAACTTATCATAGGAAGATCTAGATAAAGCTGAAGAAAATAAGAAATAAAATAGGCGCTTTTATACCAAGTTATATAGAATTACCAACTTAGTGAAGAAGTTTATCTTTTCAATTAACTGTCTCTTTACTTTCAGTAATTGTACATTTATTTTCAATCTATGTAACTTTGAACTTGTATTGAAAAGTTTATAATTAAGAGTGCTCTAAAAGAAATTCTCTAAGTGCTTAAAACATCTCTGAAAAACATAAATTGGGACACTAAATATATGAATTTTATTTCTTTACTTGTCCTAACTTAGTGTCAAATTAATTGTCCTAACAGATTCATGTATAACCGAGGGGTTTCCCGTGATGCCATTTTATCGTCCCGCGTATTGAATTTTTTTTCTAGGTCTTAAAAATGCATCCACTTTGATTCGATATATGCTCCCTTAAGTTAAGAAAAAACACTTAGCGTTCGCATTTTAATATTTTATGGAGTCGCCTCTAATGAAAATTAAAACACATATAACATCCAACACAATGTTTTAATAGCAAGTCACGTACTATATATAAGATATCTCTAATGCACGTATTTGTGGAATACATACCATCATATGTATCATCAGACATATTCTAGTCATCCCCATATTACTTTCACCTAAACTCAATGTAATACTTGACAAAAAGCATTTTAGTATATATATTATTCTAAAAAATTATGTTTAAATAAACACAAACAAACGATCATCTAAACACAATAATTTGAACATACACATTTAAGAGATTTCCATGTTGCATCAATAATTAAGAAAAATACTAAATGTTGTGCATTAATATTAGAATAACTAAGAAACATTACACAAATTAAGATATGATTGTTTCATCATTATTTGGTTTTGTTGCTCGCAAGTCGTTTTCTTAGTATCGTAACCCCCATGTACCTGCAATGAATTGAAAAAAAAAATCATTGTCATTTTGTAGTTGTAAAGAAAGGAGGAAGATTCATATATTGATGTTAAAACCATACATATTGCTGTTTTCAAAGTTAATCACCTTCCAAGCATTAAAAGACTCGCTTGGGGATTGGTTCCTGGTGAGATAATTAAAGTTGATCCGTCAATCACTCGAATAGCATCCACACCTTGAATCTTATAATTGTCATCGACTACCTTGCCCATTCGACAGCCTCCATGGTAATGCCATACAGTTCTAACATTGTCCTTGCAGTATTGTTCCAATGATGAGCTCGTATTGGCATGTGGGGGAAAAGTTGTTGGCATTTTAACGTTCAGGTCGAGAATATCTTGGATTGTCATATTTGGATATTTGAATTTCGAGAATGATTTTGATTCAATTGCTTTTAGGATTACTTTAACCCCAAGAACACATTTTTGCAAGTCATTGGGCTTTTTAAAGTAATTGAATTTTACTGATGGGTTGTCAGCTGGATTTCTATTTTGAAGCTTCAGGTAACCCTTGGATTGAGGGTAGTTAACTTTCTCGAATATAAATCCACCCATTTGAAAACAAGTAGAAGTGCTTAAAAGCTATATAACACTTAAACTCTTGTTGTGACTGTTATTGAATGAATTACCTCATAGGAATAACCCTGATAGTCAGAAGGTCTTGCTTCAATTAAATTGAAGCCCTCAACTGCCTCAATATAGCTTCCAGACTTTGTAATACCGACAATATTAACCAAGGATTGTGAGATGGGTACCGGAGAAGGGACAAAAATTTCGTTTAATGGGTTGTCAACCATGCCTTGACCAATTAAAGGATGGTGAAGCACAGGTTTGATGTTGTGGGTATGAAGTTGGTCCTTTGGACCTATGCCACTCAACATTAGAAGTTGTGGGCTTCCGAGAGCACCAGCAGATAGTATGATTTCATCCATTTCTCTTCCTTTTAGATATGCCTTATGCTTTCTACGTGATGCATCTTCAAACACTACCCCATAAGCCACTGGTCTTGTTCTACCTGTACAAGAAGATTGTTTTGAAATTGACTAATGATGGGGATAATATTTACTAAATTATTTAAAATATATGTTCTAATAACATGAAAATGAAGTAAATTTACCAATCATGGTTAACGTCACCATTATCTTGTAAATATGCTAATAAATATATAGTTAAATTTAAAAAACGTACCTTTGTTTTTGAATAAAATTTTGTATGCAGTTGCATGCAAAAGAAGATGCAACCCCTTAGGATTTGCATATTGTAGCAAATCTGCTGCCGTATGACGATGCCCATTTTGATCAAAAATAGTACCACCCACTTTAGTCCCGATGATGTGATCATATGTAAACCCGTTTTTTGGTGTCACTCCAGCTTCAACAAGCGCACCTTCCAATGCCGACTGCCACCTAGTCAGAATCGGCTTAAAAACCATCACCCTTTCTACCCATCGATAAGATTCATTAATCAATCTTTCATTCATTAGTTTGGCCACTTTTAGGAATCTTGCCTCACCATGAGAATAAAAGCCTCCATTAATTGAAGTACCGCCACCCAAGACACGTGGTCGTGCATTTACAACGCCGTCGACGGAAACAAATTGTTGAGAAGGGGAGTCGGGTGAGTTGTCGGAAAAGTAGGAGCCAAAGTTGGCTAATTTGGTGATGTTAGGATTGCCATAAGGTGAGCCACCACGTTCAAGCAGTAGAACTGAATATTTTTTAGATAGTGTGGTAGCTATTGGGATTCCTGTGGTGCCTCCACCAATGACTATGTAGTCGTAGAATGAAATCTTCGGAGCTTTTGTTGCTTCATGCATGAACGTATAGTTCGGAGCTGTATATGAATGAATTCACGATTTTAATGTTACAGATGAATTAAACATTAATACTTTTATCACTTTTTGTTCTGAAAATTTGTTAATTCTCATAAAACGTCTAACATTTTTATCAAATACTTTGTGTTTTATAGAATATGCAACATTTATTTCAATTAACATCATCACTTTTTTAGCTATCAAATTGATTTTGATCAACAATTTTTTCTTTCTAATATATATAGGAAAAGGTTCAAACGAGAAGTGCGCGCTAAATGTATGAGAAGTATAGAAGTAATCCTAACCCTTGAATTAAATGATCAAATTCTTTTTAAAGGAAAGGTAATATGGTAACTAGAAAAAAGCGGTGGCGATGATCACGATCTTGATCCCATTAATGTATTGATCGCTTCATCGCCATCGTCGATGACAACAACGGAACTCTAGTCGATGATATACAATCTCGGTCCCACTAACGATTCTATCATCGATTTCTCTCGATTATTTCTCGATCATATATTGCAGTCTAGGCTATTATAAATATTGTATTTCTTAAATCTTTTTTTGTTCAAATCTCGTATTCTTTCAATATTAATTTGAATCCATAAAGCGACTTGGAGCAAGATGTTGATTTCGATCCTAAAAATATAATTTTATACGTGAATCTAAGATTCTATAAATCAATTAAATACTTCATATATGAATCTTCGGGTTCATATGTGAATCACACGAGTTCCATATGCACATGTAGTTCATATGTGAATTTATATAGGTTCATATATGCATATGTAGTTTATATGTGAACTAAATAGGTTCACATATGCACTTGTTTGTCGTCTATTTATAAAAGTTATAAAATTACCCCTCTATCTTCCGTATAGCTATTACTATGCGACTGAATTATCTCCTGCTGCACAATCAAGCCCTCAAATCTTGACCGTTAATGTTTTAATATAAGGGTAACGATGACTTCTTTATTTCTCATACATTTAACACTTCTCGAATTAACATATATATATATATATATTTCGTCATGTGCTTTTTTCGATTTACAATGTTATAGCACACCATCGAATATTGATTTTATAGTAATTTAGAATGAAAGATGCATTACAACAACAACAAAAATGATTTTAGAGTACGTTTAGTCAAGGTATTTTATAAGACTCTAAACCAAAATGCATCAGATCTAAAAGTGTTTTAATAGGTTTATACGACGCTTTTAATCATTTTAACAAAAAATTTAGAACGTTTTTAAAACAAAGTGTCGTACTAACTAATTTTATACGATACTATTTGAAATAATGTCTTATAAACACAAGTGTCCTATAAAACGATGTGTTTATAGGACACTTCTCAAAGGTGTCCTATAAAATAGCTAATAGAACGTTTTTTTTTTTTTAAATGTCTTAAAAAAAATTTAAAACGCCTAAAAACGTTTTATAAACTTATTGTAACACTTTTAGATATGACGTTTTACAGTTTGGTCCTATAAACCTAAGCTCAAATTAAGTATTCTATTAGAACGCTTAAACAATCTAGACATTCTATCAAACCAGTTTTGTTGTAATGACGTATTTAGATACGACTTTTCATGTATTTTACCTGAAAGACGTTGCTTGTGTCGTATTTTTATTTAACACCTACATGGAAAAGTGTTCATTTATCAAAAAATAAGATGAACGTTTGAAACAAAAACCCCATCAAAGCTATATATTATTGGGTTTTAAAGCTTAAATGTCAAAATGCTTTTTCTTAATAAAACATAAAAATATTAAAATTAAGATCACAATATTTTTGAAGGAAATTAAAAATCACAATTTTAATTGTTGACAAACATAAATATTGAACACCTGCCATATTATTCTCAGTTCTCACGTTATTAACATAAAAATTAGCAAACAAGACTGAAATCGCTTTCCTATTTTATATATATATATATATATATATATATATATATATATATATATATAGGGGCTTAATCAAATGAGAACTGATTAGTTTGTGGTAACTGTGAGAACCAATATTAACCACAAATCAATAGATAAGTTAGGAAATTTATAATTTTGGCAATTTTGAATTAAAATATTAATGCAAGGATATTTTTGGTATTTTAAAACTTTCCTCCCTCCTCTCTTCTCTCTCCGGCCACCGTTCTCCGGTCACCGTCCGCTGGCCACCGTCCTCCGGTGATACTACAATGGTATCACAATGCATCATATATGTGTTTGGGTATCACATTGATGTCGTTTGTGTGGTTGATCGAAGATGTAACACAATGGTATCACTATGCATCTTATATATGATTAGGTATCACAATGTATCTTTTGTTTAACAGAGTCAATATTTTTAGGTATCACAGTGGTATCATAGTGGTATCACCGGAGGACGGTGGTCGGAGGCCGGAGAACGGTGGCCGGAGAGAGAAGAGAGGAGAGATGAGAGTTTTAAAATACCAAAAATATCCTTGCATTAACATTTTAATTTAAAATTACCAAATTTATAAATTTCCTAATTTATCTATTGATTTGTGGTTAATATTGGTTCTCACAGTTACCACAAACAACTCAGTTCTTCCTTGAATAGGCCCCTATATATATATATATATATATATATATATATATATAGCAAATTAACTTGACCATCAAAATAGAGTACATACGTATCTCGCCGCTGCAAAACTCATGAAAGCATAAAATTGCCATGATGGTTATCTGTAGCGCATAACTCAACATCTTGCCTTGACGATATTAATGTGTTTATTTACTTGTTTGTGATGGTAAGTATGAGAAGACCGAAGGTATTTATAGAAATCTGATAGCCCGAAAAAGTACTATTATTTCTTAGATAAGACGGATCAACCAGCACTAAATAAAAGTGTAGGAATCTAGAGGATGTAAACACTTCAGAGAGTTTAATACTTTAAGCAAATTGGTATTCATTATATTTAATCTTCAAGTAATATGGATTTCACCAATAATTTTTGAATTGATTAGCAGGGTCGGCCCTAGCACTCGGTTGGGTGATGGTCCATAGCAGCACAAGTCCAAGTGTATCAATTCATTGGAAAACACCAAACAACAAGACTCGAACATGGAACCGTGGATTTTCGGACCAACTTATGCGTATCTACCGTGGTCGCCTGGAGTCATCTAAGGTGAACCTCCATGGCCACAAGGGCTTTGATAGCACCTGGATTTGAACTTGAGGTGGATGAGATATTCCACAACATCCTCCTAGGTTTTACCGGTGCACCACAACCCAGTGTGGTTATGCATTATCTAGTTTTTAACATATTGAGAATTGGCTTCAACACTGCTTGAGCACATCATTATACATAACCAAGTTATTTTACAAATAATGAACATATAATGTTGTTTGTTTTAGCATGAACACGTGATAGGTTTTAATATATGCTTAATATAGTTTGTTTTCAATTTATTTCGAATGGTTTCTGGATAATAAATACTGTAACATGACGTTTTAGTAACTAGAAATCGTTGATCAAAAGTTTTTATGCTATCTCAAACAAATTGCCATTGTAAGTAAATTGTTGTTCAAAACATCATTTCAACGTTGTAACAAACAACAAAAAAATTGTCTTTTTTTAGATTGGAAGCACTTCTAACTATTCTCGCTTAAAACAACAAAAATCATAGGATCAGCCTTGTTGACCATACGCCTTCATCTCTGTGATTTACTCTACTTTCGTTTGATATTATATCTGATTTTAGTCTTTCATTTTTTTAAGTAATCTAAATGATTTGTTGTATTCATTAAATATCCAAGATAAAAATGTATATTTGTTTTTTAGTATATTACATTCTTGGCCCTTGTGGTTGCCACTTCCCACTTACCGTGACGTGGTAAGCTCCTGCCGATTCGATTACCTTATCCGGTGAACATAACAAAGACCGAGAATCTTACCAGATAAGTGATGGCAAGAATTGAGAGTCTTACCTAGTAAATGAGGGTGATGACTCTTACCAAGTTACAAACGTTTACCATCAATTAATTTTGATGGCCAGGAATGTTACCTCGCAAGGTAAATGATAGTAGTGACTCTTGCCGGTAAGTGCTTATCCGGTAAGAGTTTGGTGAACCGTCCCTTACTATCATTTTTGGTTCATCTTTTAAAATAATATTATCTTGGTCATTATGGTTATCGTTTTATTTCACTTTTGATCTCTTTGGCTAAATTTAATTAAAAACTTTAAGATATATTGGTCTTTGTATCTTTTTTTTATCTTTGTACTTTTTGGTTTTAGATTTATAGTAATTTTTGATTTTTGTCGATGTGGTTTGTATCTTTCCTTTTGTCTTTCCCATCTTTTTTACCTTTTCATTTTATATCACATCATAATTATATTAATTAATTAGAGATAGTTTTAAATGAAAAACTATTTTATTATATAAATTACAAACTACAATAAAATTGGGTTTATAGGACGCCTCCAATCTCTAAGCATTCCAATAAACCGTTTTATAATACCAAAATATAAAGCGTCCTATCTAAAGATGTAATAATAAGTTTATATGACGCTTTTAGGTGTTTTAACAAGTTTTTTAAGACATTTTCAATATAATAGCGTCGCATTAGCAACTTCATAGGACACTTTTGAGAAAGTGTCCTATAAACTCAATTTTTAGGACACTTATTTTTATAGATAGTGTTCTATAAAATTGCTAATTGGACGCATTATATTAAAAGTGCCCTAAAAAACTTATTAAGATATCAGAAAACGTCATATAAACTTATTACAATGCATTTAGATATGACCCTTTAATTTTTGTTCCTATTAACTAAGCCTATAAAAAGGTCTATTAGAACACTTAGAAGTTGGGAGCGTCCTATAAACCCGATTTTGATATAGTGACACCATTAGAAAAATCTTGACGATACCTTTAAAATGAGAAAAGTATTGAACATTTTACAAAAAATTATGCAATTTATCCGATGTATATATCTTCAAACCCGTCTACACTACTAAGAAAACATTTCCTATTGTAAGTTGACTTTATAAATGTATCATTTTTTCTTATTTATGAAGATAAAAATCAGAATTTATAATTGTTAGTAAATAAAAAAATGTCTCATTTTTAGATACTTTATTTTATTCAATACTTTTTAAATATATATATATATATATATATATGTATCAA
>NC_037537.1:1172017-1182802 GCF_001531365.2 Cynara cardunculus var. scolymus | reverse complement strand
TACAATTTTTTAATTTCATATATAGTTTAATTATTAAAATGTATTTAAAATTATGAAATTAATATAGTTTAATTATTAAACTATAGAGTTTAACTAAGTTATTAAAAACCCTTACGGATTCTATTATTAAAGATTATCTATAAAACAATGAAATGAGTCACTACAAAAAAATCGGATTTACGGGATACCAATAACTTTTAAGCATCTTAATAAACTATTTTATAAGACTTAATTTATAGGATCAAAAATTAAAACGTCTTATCTAAAGGCGTTGTAATAAATTTATAGGACGATTTTTAGCGTCTTAACAAAAATTTTAGAACACTTTTAATACAAAGCGTCACATTAGCAATTTTATAGGACAATTTTGAAAGAGTGTTCTACAAACCCATCTTTTCATAGGACACTTTTTCAAATAGTGTTATATAAAGTTGCTAATGAGACGTTTTGTATTAAAAACGTCTTTAAAAACTTGTTAAGATACCCAAAAGTGTCCTATAAATTTATTCCAACGCTTTTAGATATGACATTTCATTTTTTTTGTCCTATAAATTAAGTCATATAAAGCGGTCTATTATGACACATAATTTTTTTTTTGGCATCTTATAAACCCGATCTTGTTGTAGTGAATGGTTATTGATTTTTTTATCACAATATATTTAAATTTATATTTTGAAAAACAATTGGTACTTATATTATAAAGTTTTTTATCTGATACATTAGTAACAATTAATTAAATGAAATATCTAAAAATGATATGATTTTTATTAATATACATGGATAAATTTTCGTATTATCTTACATAAATGGAAAAGAATGATACATTCTTTAAACGTACAACTTAAAATGGAAAATATCTTTTTGAATTGGTATAGAAGGATTTGCATTATATATATATATATATATATATATATATATATATATACAGAGAGAGAGAGAGAGAAAGAGGTTATTATACAACCATTGACATTTGTGCAACCAATACTACCCAATTTCAACCGTCCATTTCATTTGATTAATATGTGATTTCATAGAAGTTTTGATTGGTTCATAATATAAAGTAGTGATCATAATTAATGAACCATATTCATCTTCCATAAATATTCAAATCATAATAAATGAAATCTCATCATTTTCATAAATATCTCAATTTATTGGGTTGCATTGGTTGTACAAATGCGAAGAGTTGTATTTGAAACAAACTATATATATATATATATCTGATAAATTGTATAAGAATTTACAATTATTACATATTTAACTGAATTTAAAGGTACCGACGAAACTTTTATAACGGTGTAATTTATAAAATAAATGTAACACCACATTCCATATATTACATGTAACATATACTTCATACACAATAAATACATGTTTGTACACCACATAGGTCCCTTAGTACAAGAATCTACCATTACAGAATACATGGTCCAAAAATTCAAAATACAATTCTCGTACTATCAAGTTTTATCTACCAAAACTATACATACCATCAGCAAATCTCTATGCAGATATAAGCATAGGGAATTTTCATATTTTTTATTTTCCCTTACCGTCTGCACCTCCTGCAATACATATTTATATCACAAAAACGAGGGTTAGACCGAAATGTCCAGTGAGTTCCCCTCTTTATGTTATTGCAGGGTGAMAATCACTAAAACTTTTATATAAAACAACTTTTCATATATATAACAAATATATAAACAAGTATAAGCATATTACCAGTACCTTTTCACTTTTCAAGCCAATCCCAATGCTTGCAAATAATATATCAAAACCCAAATAGGTTTGTACAACCAGGTACATCACAGTGTTACTTTTAAACCTTTTTACTCAAACAAGGTTCATTCAAAGTTTCAGGCCAAACATGTTATTTCCTTCTCAATAACATCCAAATTATGATTTCCAATAAGAACTCTGATCCTAAACCTTTAAATCACAAAGAAATAAATATTCCAGACCACAGTAATCTTAAAGGATATAATAGTAAGAGTTATATTACACAACACATATACAAATGTCACCCTTATATCCAAATGTACATCTGTCCTTGATATGTCACCCTTATCTCATGGTACACTTCTCCTTGATATGTCACTCTTATCCCATGGTACACCTCTCCTTGATATGTCACCCTTATATCCTCATCAAAATATTTCGTAAAATAATTCCATATTGAACAGACCGCAGTCATAAATGTTCCAATAGAATATCATTAGCTCAAAATCATTTTTATCCATATTTCTATTTCTTTTAAAAGAATCAATAAAATAAATAAGTCAACACATAATCCGGTCAAACCTTGACCGAATTACTAATCTGGACAACATTTCTCCTTATATCCGATTTAACACTTCAAATAAATATCAACACCTTGTCCGGATTACTAATCTGGACAACACTTATCAAGACTTGCCCGATTTAAATAAACCGGTCACCCCTTTTAGCCGTATTAATACTTCTCCGATCAAAATATTTGACATAAATTCAAAGATTTCATAAATTGCTCACACATAAACCGGCCAATCACTTTGATCGGATTACCCTTAAACCGGATGAGGCTGTATCCGGTTTACATTTAAATCGCTCAATACCTTGACCGGTTTATATATAAGTCATTCAACACTTTTGTCCGGTTTACACATAAACCGGGTGAAAGTTCATATAAATCAGTTTATGCAATTTTCATAAATATACACAAAACAGTTTAACCACTCACCTTTAAAATCTTTTAGAATTAAGGTTGGGCACCACTTGAATCCGCTTGATTCAAATCAACAACAATCTGGTCAAACCTCTCTCTTCTTAAATAGCACATTATTCTTAATTTTGGCAAGAAAATGAAAAATGGAGGTTAGCCCTCCTTTTATACTCTTCCCTAGAAAAGAAAGTCGGCTATTCACGGCTTTCCTCTCCCCTTCCCCACATGCATGCATACGTACCCCATGCATATACACTCACAAATTCATACACCCAATTCATGCATGTATAACTGTGTATATAAGTCATGCATATATTATATGCTTTTCACATTGTGCATATAATTCCTATTCATAAAATTCTCATACTAGCATGATCAAATATAGCAATTTATCATGTTGTCACATAATTATTTAACAGGTAATCACATATTAATTACCTCGGGTGATAACCAAGATCTAGTTATCACAATAAAATGCCTATTTTTAATGTATTTTTTACTTAAAATTATCATCAATTAATTAATATGATTGAAAAATCAAAAAGATAGAAAAGACAAAAACAGAAAGAAGTAAATTACAAATTTGGTTCTTGAGGTCTGTCATTTATCTCGAAAATGGTCTTTTTTCTTTATTTATTACAAAAGAACCCTCCACCTACACAATTTATATTATATTTTGTCCCCCACATTAGTGACTGTCTAACTTGTCCGTCAAATACGAGAGCAGAAGGTCCTTATACCCTTTGTATTTATTTTTTACATTTTCAAGATAACTTTTTTTTTTAAAATGGGCCAAAATATAAGAATAAAACTTGGAGGTCCAAAAGATAAGAATATAACCATTTCCAACGTGGACTCCCCAATATTGTTCACGGGAATGGTAACGGTGTTTCCACGACATTGTTCTTTCCGTCCTTGCAACATGTTGTAGTCACTAGTTATATGCTCGATGGCACCGCTGTCTAAAATCCAATCACTATTTGACTTTGTCTTATCAACCATGTTTGCGGTGGTGGGTCATGTGTTTGATGTGGAGCAATTAGTTTCTGAGTTGTGTTTCACCAATCTTGCATATTGTTCAGCGATGAGTCCTGGTATTAGGCTTGGTTCAAGGCTGACTTGTGCTACTCTTGGCTTGGATTTGTTTTATGTGGTTCGGTTTCCTCCTTCCTTCTTCGTTTTTCCTGGCCACCATTTGGGATAGCCTATTCACTTGAAACATCCATCGTAGCTATGGCCAGATTTGTCACAGAACGTACAATGACTCATCTCCTCACCTGTTTCACGCTTAACCTCCTTACTTTGCTGTCCTTGTTCCAACGGTGTCTTTGTTTGAGTTTTTATTGTGGGAGTATGTTTGGAACGCGGTTGTCTCGACATTAGGTCTCTTTACCGCCATGATAACCTTCTATTGTTCGTCTTTCTGTGACCATGTGGTATGCTGATCTAAGGCTTGGTGTTGGCTTCATAGCCAAGATCTGGGTTTTGATGGTCCCAAACTTGTTGTCGAGGCCTATCAAAACCTCATATAGGCGTTCCTTCTCTTTCTCTTCTGCCATCTTCTTTCTAGCTCCACAGGTACAACTTCCATACGTGCGTCTTGGTGTAGGCGAAACAGATTGTATCTCGTCCCATATCCCATGTAATTTCCTATAGTATGCCAAGACAGAGGTCTTGTCTTGTCGGGTCAAGGTGAGGGTCTGTTTCAACTCGTATTTTTTGGCAAACCATTCCTCCAGGTCTTCCCATATTTTTTGGCGGTGTTAGTATATTTAATGATATTTTTGATCTCCTTCTCCATGATCGTCGTAAGCCATCCTTTGATCATGAGCATTTAACCGCCTTTCCAAAAGTGGAAAGGGGTATAAATAGGGGATGAAGGTTTCAAAAGAAAGTTTTTGTTTCTTTGGAAATTTTGAGAGAGGTAAGTGAGAGGCTTGTCCGGATTGCTTATTTGACTGGATTTTTGAAGTTGGATTCAAACTGGTTTCTAAAGAATTGCATAAGGTGAGTGGTTTTTATCATCTTATTACATTTGAAATGCATTTCTTTGGTTTGAATAATTAATTGTTCTAAAAACATGTTGCCCGGATTTGGTTTTAAGTCGGACACAATATTTTCCGGATTGGGGATATGCGGTCATAGTATTGACCGGATTATATGTTAGAAAGAATCTTGAAATTTTGAAACCGGAGAAGTAGGAATACAGTCATTGTACTGTTCAGATTTGACTTAATACCGATTGATGTGTTGTCCGGATTAGAGTTATACGGCCATAGTATTGGCCAGAGTTGTGTATGTCCGGCTGTGAGTTGATCAGATTTAATTGTGTTGAAAAATAATAACATTGTTGTCCGGATATGTAAACCGGATAAGGTTTGACCGAATTCTTAAAAGATGGGAATACATGGTGTTGTCCGGATATGTAAACCAGACAAGGCATGACCGGAGTTGAAATCCGTCCAAGTTAATATGTTGACTAAGTTGTTAAAAGTTGACCAGATAAATATATATATATATATATATATATATATTGGCTAAAAATATTTTAATGATATTTTTATTTACAAGTGGATTATGTTAATGACATATCATTCTTTTAAAATGATAAAGGATGAGTATTCAATATTCGTATTTGAAACTATTTTTGGATAAAACATAGATGATATTCCATCAGGACGTTTGTGATTTCGGTCTGTCCTGATTGGGTATAATCTGTAAAATTTTGATGAGGAAATAATGGTGGCATATCAAGGAGAGGTGTACCTTTTGATATAAGGGTGACATTTGTATATGTGTGTTATATGATATGACTCTTACTATTATATCCATTAAGATTATGATGACTTTGAGTCTTTATTTCCTTGTGATTCAAAGACTCAGTGTCATGGTTCTTATTGGAAATCATAGTAAGGATGTTATTGAGGAGACGATAACTGGCTTTTGGCTAGAGATTTTGAATAAACCTTGTTTATGATAAAAAGGTTTAAGAGATGTGTTATGTAAAATCTGAAAGGTTCTAACCTATTTGGTTTGATATGTTATTTATAAAGTCAAGTGAATGGCTTTGGGATTCGGGAAGGTACTAGTAATGTGGATTACATGATTATGTATTTGTTTACATTAAAAGTTGATTTTAAATAAAGTCTTGGTGATCTTCACCCTGCAACTATATGGAAAAAAGGAATCTCACTAGATCTTCCAATCTAACCTTCATTTTGTATTTTTAATTATGTATTGCAGGAACTGCTGACGGTAAGGTGAAGGGGAAATTGTGATATTTTCTTATATGTATAATTTTGTGAAGATTAGATCATGTTGTATCTAGTTTTAGTAGATAATGTTGAGTAGTACAAGAGTTATATTTTGGAAGTTTTGGACCATGTATTTTGTATGATAATTTCTTATACTTTGGGACCTAAGTGGTGTAAAATATGTATTTCTTCTAAATGAAGTATATGTTACATGCAATGTGTGAGTTGGGGTGTTACAGAAATGGTATCAGAGCTTGAGTTTAAGGGATTTAGGTATTTAAAGCATGATACTTAGACTTAAACTATTTCATTGAATGCTAGGGGTCCTCGACATAGTTAGCACCATTGGGAATGAATATGATGAGTTAAAAGAACAGTATATAAGGTAAATTCTAATTACATCTCGCCAGTGTAATTATGAATTTACAGGTATATATCTGGGCTTAGATACTTCATTTTTTATGGGAATGTGAATACGTGATTATTAACATTGAAATATGCAGATGTCTAGCCGAACACGAAGATCTAAGAGAATCGCTCGCCCTGAGCTGAGGAAAGAGAGGAATCTCGTGTCAATCTTCTAACTAGTATGTCTAGAATAGAGGTTGGGGAAGAACCAGGGCTAGGGGCAAAGGGAGAAGCCAGGCACAGGGAAAGAGTCAGACTGAGACTCATCCTGAGCGTGAAGAATCTCACTCTGGGAATGTTAATGAAGAACATATGCCTCAACCAGAATATATAACTAGAGATATGCTAGCAGAAGAAATGGGAAAGCTAAGGGAAACCTTGACATCTACTATGGGGATACCTGCCAGGGTTGAAACAGAGAGAGTGGAAGTAAATTCCTCTGTTCCGGTTGCACGCAGTAAGGAGGGAGATATTAAAATGTTTTTGACATACAAACCACCACCTTTCTCTGAAGAAAGAGATGCAGTTAAAGCCATGTGCTGGATCAAGAAGATTGAATCTGTGTTCAACATTATTAAGTGTCCAGAGACAGATAAAGTTCGATTTGCTGTTTTTGTATTAAAGTCCAATGCTCTATTATGGTGGGAAGTCAAATCCTTAGCTAGAACAGATGTTTTACACAAATGTTATCTTGGGCAGAATTTGTGAACCGATTCAATGATCAGTTATGTCCCAAGACAGCCGTAAGGCAGATGGAGAAGGATTTTCTGAAGTTAGAACAAGGCAATGGAACTGTTCAGGAATATACCGAAAAGTTCATCGAATACTCCTGATTTGCTGAGCACTACATTTCCTCAGAATCCAGAAAGGTAGAGAGATATATTTGGGGTCTAAAGCCTTCGATCCGAGAATTTGTGATCGCTATGAACCCTACCACCTTTTCATTAACTGTGGATGTTGTGGAAGTTACCGAACAAAATAAAAACAGGAAAGGAGAGGGAAAAGTTGTTGATAAGAGGAAGTGGGAAGAACCATCATCTAACTATCGAGGGTCAAAAGTAGTGAAATATGATAATAGATCTGAACAGAAGATTAATGAAAGAGCTTGCACCCGGTGTCGACAAGTTCATCAGGGTGACTGTAAAGCGGACCTGAGAAAATATTATAAGTGTGGTGAGATGGGTCATTTAACAAGAAGTTGTCCAGCTAACAGAAGATGTTTTGATTATAACTCACCAGATCATATTCGACCCAACTGTCCATTGTTAAGGACTCCGTGGTTGACTATGGGAAGTACTGTGTCGGGTGCTCGTGGAATACCTAACGTATCTAGAGGAGGGTATGGAGGGGCACGAGGTCGGTCCTTTCAGATGGCAAAGAATGAGGCCAAGGCCACACCTGACGTAGTAATAGGTACCTTTCTTCTGAATTTCGTACATGCTAAGGTGTTGTTTGATTCAGGTACAAACTTTGCGTTTCTATCACCATCATTTGCCAAATATGCATGCTTGAATTCTGTGCCACTTGATGATAAATTAGTAGTTGACACTGCTAACAGTCAAGAATCTGTTGCTGGTGTATTCAATAATTGTGCCATTGTTATTGAGGGGTGTGAATTACCGATTCGCCTGTTCCCAATGATGATAAAAGAATTTGATGTAGTTATAGGAATGGATTGGTTGGCAGAAAATAAGGTTAGTATTGTCTGCAATATAAAAATGATCAGAATTACCTTACCAGACAGAGGGTCAGTTGTTATTTATGGTGATCGTCATAATCATCATACCAATCTTTTATCTGTATTAAAAGCCTGAAAGTGTATTCAGAAGAAGTGTCATGGGTATTTGGCTTATGCTATTGATGCAAAGAAAGAAAAAGGGAAGAAAGAATTGATTCCAATTGTTAGTGAATATCCAGAAGTCCTTCCAGAAGACTTATCTGGTTTATCGCCAGACAAAGCTGTTGAATTTAGGATTGATCTTATACCTAGGGAGCACCGGTAGCCAAAGCGCCATACCGATTAGCTCCATTAGAACTAAAAGAATTGGTTACTCAGTTAAAAGATTTGCTTGACAAAGGATTCATTAGACCCAACACTTCACCATGGGGAGCTCCAGGTTTTTTTGTTAAAAAGAAAGATGGGTCTATGCGGATGTGTATAGATTACCGAGAATTGAACAAATTGACGATAAAAAATAAATACCTATACCAAGGATTAATGATTTGTTTGATCAACTGGTGGGAGCTAATTATTTCTCAAAGATTGATTTAAGATCAGGGGTACCATCAGCTCAAAGTCAGAGAAGAAGACATTGCCACAACGGCTTTCCGAACCAGATACGAACATCATGAATTTTTAGTTATGTCATTCAGTTTAACTAATGCACCGCAGCCTTTATGGATCTAGTGAATTGGGTATTAAAGAATATCTTGATAAATTCATTATTGTATTTATTGATGATATTCTCATATATTCTAAAACTGAAAAAGAGCACGCATAACATCTCCGTCTGATACTCGAACTTCTAAAAAGGGAAACGTTGTATGCAAAGTTGTCCAAGTGTGAATTTTGGTTAAGAGAGGTTCAGTTCCTAGGTCATGTTATATCAAAAGCAGGGGTAAAAGTGGATCAAACAAAAATAGAGGCAGTCGAAAAATGGGATGCACCAAAAACCCCTTCTGAAGTTCGAAGCTTTCTGGGATTGGCAGGCCACTACAGTAAATTTATTCAAGTTTTTTTCTAAAATAGTTGTGCTATTGACCAGATTAACTCGGAAGAATATCAAGTTTCAGTGAGAAGAAGAACAGCAAAAAGCCTTCCAATTATTGAAAGATCATCTTTGCAGTGGCCTAGTATTGTCTTTACCAAATGGACCAAAACACTTTGTGGTTTACAGCGATGCCTCAAAACTAGGTTTGGGTTGTATTCTGATGCAAAAAGGGAAAGTGATTTCATATGCATCCAGACAGCATGAGGAGAAGAAACAATTAATATATATATATATATATATATATATATATATATATCATATTTTAGAATACATACGGGATAAATGTTACTTTTAGATAATAATTAGAAAAAAATCATAATATAAAAACAAATTCAAAAAGTTATATTAACAATTAATTCAACATATCTAAACAAAATTTCTAACTAACCATAAAAAAAATATTTCTTAGCAAAACAAAGTGGAGGAATTTAAATTATAAAAAATTGTCAATATGTTGAGTATCATTAATGATTTGTAATGGAAAATGCGTCATGTTGATTATCATTAATGATTTGTTGTGGAAAATGCGTCATGTTTGCAATAAAAATTATAAAACACGAATCCAACATTTGTCAGTACGTAAAAATTACATAATCTTAATCCCTCTATAATTGATTTGTACAGAGGGATACGATGGCACGGTTATCCCTTTGATGGTCCTGTTATAAGAATAAGAGGAAAAAAATTATGATTCTAAAGAGTGTCACCATATAGTTTTTGAAGTTGAAATGTTGGTGTAAGACTTTAATAACTGTAATATTCGGTTTCCAGATATAATTGATCAGGTATTAAAGTAGTTTGGTAATAAAAATTTCGGAGTTAGAATGTGGGATTTAAGGGTTATAGAGGAATCAATTTATGATTCTTTTCTTTACTTAATTTATGAATAATATGGTTATATATATATATATATATATATATATATATATGGGCCTATTCAAGGGAGAACTGAATTGTTTGTGGTAACTGTGAGAACCAATCTCAACCAATCATTTTAATATATTAATTATACAATTAAAATCAAATTAAAAGGGTATGTTAGTCAATTCCTAATATAAATTTAAATTTAAAATTTTTAAATGCAACCGTTTCAAATAAAATAAATTAATCTTGATTTACATTCCTAAAATAAAATATTAATATGATTTAGTAAAATAATTTAAAAAATAATAATCCGTTTATGTAATCATGTTCATGATTCTGATGGATCACATGAAATCACACATATTTTTTATGTGCAAACTTGTGATACATTATTAAATGGTCCTTGTATATGTTTGAATCAATGTTTTCAGAATACTTCTTACTGTCTACTCTGTATTGGTTTTATCTTCTTGTTTTGATTCTGGAAATCTTTAATATCTACAATTATGTGTATCTTCTTGTGGTACTGTCTGTGTATATAAAGACAATATATACATGTGCAAACTTGTGGTATATTAATAAATGGTAAATTTATATGTTTGAATTCATGTTTACAACTATTGATCAAGCAGAACAGGGCTTATCAATATCACCAGGTGGTACTAATTGAATACTCAAGTTCCATCTCTCTATGTTAAGATTGTCTAGCAAAACAAAACCTCAGCAGGTAGCACAAATTGAAGACAAATGATAAATGTTATCACAATGTATCACCACACCATTTTCT
>NC_037537.1:1133370-1171977 GCF_001531365.2 Cynara cardunculus var. scolymus | reverse complement strand
TGTCCAGACAAATTGAAGACAAATGATATCTGCCCAGGCAAATATGAAGACAAATGCTAAATGTTATCACAATGTATCACACCATATTTAAACCTAAAATCGTGTTAGGGAATGTAATGAGATGATACCTGTTTCTTCGATTGCTATAACATCAACATGGTCTTCAACATCGGTTTCTAGGTAAATGGCTTGGCTTTCTTTATTTGAAAACTTAAACATCAATTTTGCCTTTAGTCGACCGCTCCTTCTTCCTGTACCATTCCACATTACAGAAACAAGGGTTACTGGATTATTCATATTGAAAATGAAGAACATAAACCGATTATACCTATTCCTTCGTCATCCTCCATCGTTTATGTATAGACTTGCACTTGCGATTACTCTTGCGATTACTCTAGGGCTTAGGCGGTCGTCTCTCTCAAATACAGGAAAGTATATTCACCATATTTAGATTCGAAATTGAACGAGAATATTAACGGATTTGAGCGCGGTTTGAATAAAATAAAGTACAAAATGACGATGTTTCCCTTATTCATATAATTTCATTAAATGACACTAATTTATTTATAGAAATAGAATAATTAAGATTCTTTTTAATCTTAACCATTGATTTTTTTAATATATGGTTGAAATTGGTTCTTACAGTTACTACAAACAACTTAGTTCTCATTTGATTAAGCCCCTATATATATATATATATATATATATATATATGGGGGGTTATTATTTTATGGAAGGAAGGATGCATGGGGGAGGTGCTTGCTCATGCACCATCCCATCACTTACTATATTTAGTAAAAGTGTGAATGGGTGGGAGAAGGTTTACACTTCTTTTCTTAGAAATCTATATTGGCAAGATTGGAAGAAGCAGAAGCAGATATCAAAATTAAGATTTTGGCTAAGGTGAGTTTTTTTAATCGATTTGAGTATTTCTGATTGTTACACTCTTCAATATATGTTGCTGAAAACCTAACTTATGGTGTATGGATTGATTGTAACTGCATTTGATCTGTTATTTCTATTCACCGTATAATGAATCAACCAAAGAGAACCCTCATCGGACAAAGCTTTGTCCGATGAGGTCCCTTCTTCGTTCAAAGTTGTTACCTATAAGGACCCTCACCAATCAAGTGTTGTCCGGTAACCCTCTCATCGATCAAAGCTTTGTCCGGTAAGGACCCTTTCCGATCAAATGTTGTCCGGTAACTCCCTCATCTCTCATAAGCTTGTCTGGATAGGACCCTTCACCGATCAAGGCTTGTCCGGATAGGACCAAGTGTTGTCCGATGAGACCTCTCTCTAACAAAGTATTGTTCGGATTAAACCTCATCACTCATATTATGGTTATAGATGAAATGATAGTGTAACCGCGATAGATGAAATGGCGGTGTAACCGCGATAGTTTTAATAGATGAAATGACAAGGTAACCAAGATGTTAATTTAACGTTAAAAATTCAGGTTTGAACTATCTTGAGGTTGGCAGTAGATTATGTTTGTAAGAGAGTAGTTCACTCACTTGACCTTTTGATCTAACCCTCATTTGTTGTAATAAATTATTTTGTAGGTCATCCAACAGCTCATGATAAAGGCAAAGGGAGGATGTAGAAGAAATCTGAAAGAAAGTTTTATTATGACAAAAAATTTTGTTAACTCGTACTGTTGATTTGTCATATGTAAATATACTTGAAATATTTGTAAATGTTTTGATAATATGATGTAAGTGAAAATATGAGTTTTATTGTTAACACTGTTTAACATATGATGGGTTGTTTCAATAACGGATATTGTAAATGCTCCAGCATTTGTCCAAAAGGCATGAACAAGGGTCTTCATGTCGCAAAGGTCACAACTTTCCATTGCCTTAGCTAGAACTCTGAACGTGATACTTTCCTGAAAAGGGTTTTCAGCTTTGAAAACCAAGGGTTAGACCAAAGGTCTAGTGACTTATCTCAAACACAACATTTCTCATTTGAAAACAACAGTTTAGAAAGAAACATCACGTTAGAATAACAAGACACTATATAAGCAGACGTTAGCAACGATTGCACACACTTATAGTCATGCACACATGTGGCCAACTTAATTTGGCTACACACGTGCTATTGTCATCAGCTACATGAAAAATATTCATGAGCTCAAATTGGGTATACACCTTCCATTGATCGAAACATCATCACACACACACCCACAATAAAATTCACACTAAATCATAAACAAATTTAAATATATAAAAGGCCCACGACATAAATTCAACATGTTAGACAACTGTAACATATATAAACAGGTGATCATTTGCTCAAAAAAGAGTAAACTCACCTGAGCTCCGAGCCTAGTCACACACTCTTAGGCTGGGATTTCACCAACCGAACATGTAACACCCCAACTTACATTTGCATATAACCACATATTTTATATATTATGAAATACAAATTTACACATTTGGTCCCAATACATATAAAAGGCTACGTTACAAAAATAGCTACCAAATTTTTCCATAAATATTCAGTACAAGACTTGTAAATATAATAAGTATTCAGGTACAAGTAACATCACATTTTCCAAAAACCAATATATGTAAGCAATCATGATCCCTCTATAATTTTACCTTTCCCTTATCCTTCAGTTGTGCCCGACCTGTAATGCACATTTTAGAACACAAATGTGGGTTAGACCATGAGGTCTATTAAGAAATCTCCTTTTGATTGCTATTACAAGGTGAAAATCACCAAAACACTTTTATAAACCCATATTTGTGTAAATAACAAATAAACAATGTTTTATTAAAACAAACTTTTTTTGTCGCATCAAGAGGATGAGATAATACTCATTTATTGTATCAAACAACAAAATAACTCATTTATCACATCACACGTTAACTTGTCGCATCATATAGATAAAACCACAATTTTCTTGCATCACAAGGATGAGACAACCTCATTTCCTCACATCACACATATGCGATAACCCATCTCATCATATCTAACACATGTGATGAAAGCCTCTTGTTGCATCAATAGGATGCGATAACTCAATTTGTCGCATCTCAAGGATGCGACAAACACCCTTCTCACATCACAAGGATGCAATAAAATCATCTCATCGCATTATAAGCATGCAATAAACAAAAGTCATCATATCATAAAGATGCAATAATAGTTCTTCATATGATTAAAATCTCAGTTTTTAACACACAATGGATTATGCCACCCTTATCATATAATACACCTCTCCTGATTATGCCCCCCTTATTCAACCATTTGATAATAACATGTCAAACACAAAATTATGCTAAGAATAGCATATGACATCTTCAAAACTCATGTATGAAACCATATGTTTTCTTTACCAAAAACATATCAAATAATGTTTTCAAAGTAAAACCCACCTTGATGAAACACAGAGATAAAAGCAACAATTAATTCAGTTTCTTCATTCTTCTTCTGTTTTGCTTTGGTTCACAGAGCGTACATAGAACTCACAAACTTCCTTTTCTTTTTCTTTTCTCCACATAATGAAAGATTTTTTTAGTTAAGTAACCCACAAATATCTCCACCTAAGGCGGTGGAGATTTCAAACTTTTAAACCAAAAATCTTCAACCCATCCCTCAACTTTCAAACTACTTTTAAAAACATTCACAAACTTTATAAATGATAAACCCGGTGATAACAGAACACCTGAATTAGGGTTGCCAAAAAACAATTTCAAATGAACCACTAATAAATCCCTAAGATAATGGCCCAAGATACAACCTTAAACAACCCTTCACGTAAAACTTGAAAACAGGAAACAATAGTTTACGTAACTTGAAATGCAGCGCAGGTTGCAGGGCTACCCATGAGAACTACTATTCCGCCTGCACAACCCCTGCTCAAATTCTGAAACTCTATTTCCAAATCTAATTGATACCTTCCACTTGTAGGGGTCCAAAGTTGCCCCAAAATCGATGTAGAATCATTCCCCAAACAATTCTAACTCAATCTAACAACAAGATACAATTGGCATATCAATCATCATCAAGATAGGACAAATGCCAAGTTCTTTATTAAACTCAACCAGAACACCCTAGAAATCAGTTTTAAAGTAAAATCACAAACAAAATCGACTCCAACACATACTTCACACTAATAAGATCATTTTCTCTGATTAAAACAATCCAACAGTCTCATAGAACCCTAATCCCTAATTCAAACTTCAATAAGGAAGGAAAACACATAGAAGAATGATGATCATACATGAAAATACAGTTCCTTTATCTTCTTTAGCCTTCAACAAATATCTTCTCCATACCAATTCTCATTCTCAAGGAAACATATACACATACACATACACACTATTCTTAGATGTTGGAAATGAGGGGACGAATTGGAAAATCCACCCTTTAGACTCATATTTAAACTTTAGTCCCTGCAGATAAGGTCACTTACCAACTTCAATCTTCAACTTCATTTATTTACCCAAAAGTTAGAACTTGGGTTATTACAAGTCCCTCATCCCCTTAAAAGAATTTTTTCTTTGAAATTCCTCTAAGCAAATAGGTGGGGTACTTGGTCTTCATCTCCAACTTAGGATCCCACATTGCCTCCTGTGCTTTATGAAACTTTCAATGCACCTTCATAAGAACGATTTCTTTGCTCCTCAATTTCTTGACCTTTCAATCCATGATTGCTTCTGGTTCTTCAAGTTCAACAATTCATCCACTTGCCCATTTTGCAATGGTACAGACAAACTCGAATCTGCCAAACATTTCCTCAAACTGTACACATGAATGGTATTATGGATGTCCTGGAGCTCTTCAGGTATATCCAGCTTATAAGCCACCCCCTCGTCGCGATCCGTTATCGCAAACGGTCTGATATATATGGGACTTAACTTTCCCTTCGTGCCAAAATGTACAACCTCTTTCTAAGGTGAGATCTTTAACATCACTCTCTCACCCACTTAGAATTTAGTCAGTTTTGTTCATTTGTTTCGTACATCTTTTGGCGATCTTGTGCTACTTCCAATTTTTCATGTATATACCTAAGCTTCTCGGCCATCAATTGTATGCTTTTCTAGACTCGCTAATTGTTTCTCTCTGACCTCATTCTAGCATAATAAAAAAACATGGGACAAGGATGATTTGGAGAAAGTGGAAGTTGATTGCAAGGCCAAGCATCTTCTCATCATGGCTATCCAAACGAAATATTCCATTCCCTAGATACATGCAAAAGTACCTAGGAAATCTAGGATGCGCTTGCTAACCAGTTAGAAGGTGGTGCTAAAACAAAGAAGAATCGAAGAGCTCAACGTCTCAATGAATACACCAATTTCTTTGATCTTCCAGATCAACCTCCCTAGAAGACATGATGATTTCAATAAACTTATCAACCAATGTAATAAGAAATGACATCATTAGAACTAGAGAAGAAAATAATGTTCTGTTTTTTAAGAGCCTAAATGAAGAATGGAAGTAATTGTTTATGTCCTTACAAGCAAATCAGTTCTAGATAGTTGGTCTTTCCATGACATATACAACACTTTGGCTGCATAGGAACAGAAGATTGTAAATATCTCTTGGAGGTTCTTTGGCTCTTGTTTCAAAGGAGAGAGAAAAGGCAAGTAAGAGTTCATCCAAAGACGGCTCAAAAAGAAAAGAGAAAACAAAGCCTTGGTGATCCAAAACGAGTTAGAATTAGAGGATTCTGATACAGAAGAAAATGATTTGGGTGCCTTTGAACGGTTCTTGGCCCCGATAACCAAAGAATTTTCAAGGAAGTTTGTCAAAGAAGCCTTATGAGAAGGAATATAAAAGAGAGTACAGATGGAAGAGATGCCAGAAGAATTCCTCATAATAGAAACCAGTCAAACATTATGAGAAAGAGGACAAGAAGGAAGAAAAGAAAGAGTCAAAGAAAATTTTAGAGACCTCTAAGTGTTGCAAATATGGAAAATCATGGCTTTTGCACCTGATTACAGAGGCAAACTGGTCAAAGATGCAAAATATATAAGAACAAGTACAAATACAACAACTATAAAAGGAGCTTGATGGCTGCAAAAGAGAATTGGATCTCTGACTCCACCTCTAAACAATAAAATGATAAAGGACTTGTATGCATGATGGCCAGAACCTCTAAAGGCACCATCTATGAACCTTCTATCTCTCACTCTAAAGCCAAGATATGTTCTAACTCTCAATTCCCTACTTCTGACCTTGAGTTGACTATTAATCAACTCCTTTAGGATTTTCTAAAATTAAAACAAAAGCTGAAATTAGAAAATAATGAAAGAAAGAAAGTAGAACAGGAAAAAAACTTTGTTAAAAGAGAAACAAACATTTTAATAGAAGAAAAGAAGGTTGTTGAAGAAGAGAAAAAATAGGTGGAAAACCTAAGAAAAATAGAGGAAGAATTGTTTTTGGAGAAAACCAAGAAATCTCAAAAGACTTGGAAGAAAAGGAAAAATGGCTCTTAGAAACTTCTTCTAGAAGAAAAGAGAACTGTTACACTAGAGACTCATGAGAAATGAATTTTTGATCAAAAAGTATAGAGTTACACAAGATGTGTATGGGAAAATAAACTGTCAAATGGAAAGATAAAGTCTGGGTTCTAATGATTTTGAATCCTTATAGGAAACAAAAAACAAGCATTGAATCAAATTTTAGCATGGAAATATTCAAATACCAGATATTCCATCTATGAAAAGGCCTTCTACATTCAAGAGGATAAAGACCTCTGAAGGAACTTCCTTGTCAAGAAAACTCAAGTTTAAAAATGTAGTGTACGAAAACATCTCTGGAAATGATAAGTCGTCTTCTGAGTCAAACATGAACTTATCAAATGATTCAAATAAAGACCAGAGCAATGCAACTCATCACATTTTTAACTTTGATTCCTTCAAGTCACAAACGTCTACAAGTACTTTTGGATCCAATGATTCTGATTTCAAGTCAGACATTAAAGTACTAAGTCCAAAACTTATAGAGTTTTTACCTCAAATGAATATAGAAGTATGTCAAGGAAAAGAAAAAGAAAGTGTCTCTGATGAAAATAATTCTCAATCCAGACCAAAAGTACAAGAGTACAGAACCATTCACACAAGAGATAAAGAAGGTTATGGAAGCTATGAATCTAAACTCATCATCGCCTTTGGAAAAACCTAAAAAGGATTTTCTTGACTCAGATTTAGATAAAGAATCATTTCATGACCAACCAAAGATAGTTGTTGGAAAGGATATTAAGTCTACACTTGAGAGTGGAATTCTAAAAAAAAACTTGTTTTGGTAAAAGTTCAAATTTCCAAAGTTCCTATATGTCCTGATTTTATAGACATGTGCTTAAAACAAAAACTTCTTTGGAACTTGAGAAGAATTTAAAGGAACAATTTAAAAAGACCATAGTGCAAGACAAGCTAAAATCCTACTCTTTCAAACCTATCAAGTTTACTCCAAAATATAGAGAAAAAACGGTTTTTATAGATAAATTTGATCCATCTACTTTTAGAACCGTGAAAAGACTGAAAAAAGTCAGAGGAAAACATTGAGGGTTAAAAGCTTCAATTCAAGAGAAAAAAATCCACTTCTCAGAAGAATAAAATATGAATTAGATAGGAAGTTTGAAAAGACAGCCAATGTTAATTTAGAAACAAAATATAAGGCTAATGCTTCTAGTTTGTCAAATGAAAAAGAGTTCTTAAGCAATCATCTATGTGCATTCATAATTGTCATTATTTTAATCTCTTACTTCAACTTAAGAAGCACTTCTCTGGAAAATAGTATGTCATCTCTGAGTCTATGATTAGACATGAATATTTTAAGACTTAGAAGCCACTTCCAAAATAAAAGCCCAAATATAAAAAGAGGAAGCAAGTAATAAGAAAGGACACAAAATGAAATAGATACCTAAAACTCTTTAACTTGTCTTACAGAACCAACATGTGTAGATATGGTATTTATACTCTAGATGCTCAAGAAACACGACTGTCATAAAAGTCAACTATTCTCATTCAAAGAGAAAATCGAAGGAATTGTAACTTTTAGAGACAACAATAAGGGAACAATCAAAGGTTATGGTACTCTAATCAAAGATAACATCTATATGTCCAAAGTTACTTACATAGATGGGCTTAAGGATAATCTTCTAAGCAGAAGTCAATTTTGTGACAAGAGATTTCAAGTGAGAATTTCTATTGCATAATTGAAATATAATCTAGCCAAGAGTTGCTCAGAGCTAAAAGAGAAGAAAATCTTTACATTCTTGACTTTATGTCAACAATAAGTCTAGAGACACTCTGTCTTGTCTCATAAAAGAATGAAGAATGTTGGTTATGGCATAAAAGATTCTCACATCTCAACTTCTCAAATCTTAGCAAGCTTGGTAAAAAGAGGCTAGTCAATGGCTTACCAAATATGATTTGATGAGGATCATTTTTGTTCTGACTTCATACTAGGAAAATATAAGAAGGCTCCTTATAAGTCAAAACTAGTTTTTCTTGTTCCAGAGCTTTAGAAATGCTTCATGTGGATCTTTGAGGTCTAATTTCAACCCAAAGTCTCTCTTAAAAAAAGTATATCCTTGTTCTTATAGATGAATTCTTAAGATATACTTGGGTAGAATTCTTAAGAAATAAATCTGAAGTCTTAGAGATATTGGTCATGTTGCTCAAGAAGATACAAGTATTGCTTCAATGCAAGGTCTTAAAGCTGAGAAATGATAAAGGTACTGAATGCAAGAACGCCAAAATTGATTAGTATCTAATCAGTGAAGACATTTCACAGAAATTCTCCTTAGTAAGAACGCTACAACAGAATGATGTTGCGAAAAGATGGAACAAAAACCTTGTTGAAGCTGCATGAACCATGCTTGCCTCTTCTACTTAGCCATCTCATTTTGGGTAGAAGCTGTATCTTCAACTTGTTCTACTCAAAACAGATCTATCATTAACAAAAAATATTCTTAAAACACCCTATGAACTTCTAAATCAAAGAAGACCTAATGCGAATTTCTTTCATGTCTTCGATTAGATGCTACATTTTAAATGACAAAGATAATCTAGGAATGTTTGATAAGAAAGCAGATGAAGTCATCTTTTTTTAATATTCTTTGAACTCTAAAGCCTTCAGAGTCTTCAATAAAACTAGAATGGTATATGAGAGCATCATTGTGACTTTCGATGATAAAGTTCTAATGACTTTTGAATAATTCAGTTTAGGACTCAAGCCAAACCAAGAGACTTTTGACTCCTCTTGTTCCAAGTCAAGAGATTCATAATTCAATTTATTATTTGAAGATTTGTTTGATGAAGAGGATATCTCTATACAATCTTTACAAAAATACATTTTGACCAAAGATAGTCCACAGAACATCTCAAAGCTGACTCCAGAGGTTTTACAAACAGAAGGTAATATTCCTAATGATTCCTCTGTTACTTTACCACCTGTTGTTTCTATTTCTTTAGATCCAGAGACAAATCATACATCTGGAAGATATCATTTCAAGAGGGAGAAAACGGGGACATATTCACCAACTCAAAGCTTAAATGAAGAAATACCTTGTAGGCAACAAAAAGAGGAAAATCAAATTGCTTAAAATGAACGAGGTAGTTTTAAAACAATAATAAAATATAAACTATATATAATTTGTTTCAATCATGAGGAGAAGAAACAATTAATATATATATATATATATATCATATTTTGAGATACGTACGAGATAAATGTTACTTTTAGGTAATAATCAGAAAAAAGAAACATAATGTTATGATGACATTCATAAAGCTATAAAAAGAATTCCTAATATCTAATCGTTATCTTAAACTCTAAGAAAGTTATATTAACTTGTTTGTAAAAAGATCCAACAATTAATTCAAAGTATTTAAATAAAATTTCTAACCAACCACAAAATAACAAAAACTTTCCTTAACAAAACAAAGTGGAGGAAATTAACAATTATAAAACACTATATATTGAGTATCATTATCGATTTGTAGGAAAATACGTCATGCTTGCAATAAAAATCTTGAATGGAAATTATAGAATACCAGTTCAACATCTTACAGTACATAAGAATTATATAATCTTAATCTCTTTACAGTTAACCTACATAGAAGGATACGGTAGCAAGGATGTCCCTTTGATGGTTCCGTTTAAGAATAAGAGAAAAAAGATTGTGTTTATAAAGAGTGTCACCATATAGTTCACATTACTAAGATCATTCAGCAATTAGTAGAATCCGACAATCTCATATAACCTTAATCCTCAATTTAAACTTAAATAAGGAAAGAAACACATAAAAGAGTGATGATCTTACCTGAAAATAGAGACCCAGTTTCTTTTATCTTCTTTAGCCATTAATAAAGATCTCTCTCCACACGCACATACCATTCTCAGACGTTGGATATAAGGGGAGGAATTGTAAAACCCGCCCTTCATATTCATATTTACACTCTACTCCCTGCAAATAAGGTCACTTTTCAACTTCACCCATCAACTTTATTGATTTACCCAATAATTAGGACTTTGGGTTATTACAAGTCTCCCTTTAGAAGAATTTTGTCTCTAGAATTCCTATAAACAAATAGGTGGGGGTACATGGTCTTCATTTGCAACTCGAGATCCCATATTGCATCTTGCCCCCTATGAAACTTCCGATGAACATTCACAAGCACGATTTATTGGCTTCTCAATTTCTTGACCTTTCGGTCAAATGATTGTTTTTGGTTCTTCAACAAAGTTCCACGTTTCATCCATTTGCTCGTATTGCAACGGTATAGACAAACTCGCACCTACCAAGCACTTCCTGAAATTGGACACATAAAAAGGATTATGGATGCCCCGAAGATTTTTGAGTAATCCATCTTATAAGCCACTTCTCCATCTTATAAGATTTTCGAGTAATCCATCTTATAAGCCACTTTCCCTTAATGGAGCTATTGGGTCTTATTCGATTCAATTAAGCATTAACGGGTACTATTGGTTTTATTCAGTTCAATTGGGCTTTAACGTGTACTATTTGGTCTTTAATGGATCTTAGTGGACTTTAATGGATCTATTGGGCTTTATTTGGTTCAATTGGGATTTTACAGGTATTATTGGGCTTTAATGGATCTTAGTGGACTTTATTCGTTTCAACTAGGTTTTAATGGATCTATTGGGTCTTATTTAGTTCAATTAGGCTTTAACGGGTACTATTGGGCTTTATTCGATTCAACTAAGCTTTAACGAGTATTATTGGGTTTTATTCTGTTCAATTGGGCTTTCAAAGGCACTACTAGGCTTTAATGGATCTTAGTGGACTTTAAAAGATCTACTGGGCTTTAACGGGTATTATATGGTCTTTAATGGGTCTTAGTGGACTTTAATGGATCTATTGGGGTTTAATGGATCTTAGTGGACTTTAATGGATCTATTGGACTTTATTCGGTTCAGTTAGGCTTTTACAAGTATTATTGGGTTCTAATGGATGTTGATGGAATTTAATAAATCTTGGTGGAATTTATTCGGTTTAACTAGGCTTTATGGAGCTATTGGGTCTTATTCGGTTCAATTGGGCTTTAACAGGTACTATTGGCTTTATGGGGTTTAATTGGACTTTAAAGGGTACTAATAGGCATTATTGGATATTAGTGGACTTTAATGGATCTATTAGGCTTTACCGGATACTATTAAGTTTTCATAGATGTTAGTGGCCTTATTCAATTCAGTTGGGTTTTAACGGATATTATTGACTTTAATTTTTTATTTTAAATATAAAAATCCATTGAAAATTTTATAAAAAAGTTTTTTCCTTCCAAAAGCTATTTTTAAAGAAAAACCAAAAAAAAAAATATTTTTAAAAAATGTTCCGACGGATTTACTTATTTATTTTAAAAATTATTTTCTTTGATGGATATTTTGGTCGGAAATTTATTTAGTTTTAAATGGAGCCCAAAGTTGCGCACGAATCGAACTGCTTCCATTCTTCCTAAATTACAGTGACGAAAACGATTGACGACACTCCTTGAATGCTTCATTCTTTCTCCCAAATCCCAATCGAGTATCGAACAGACGAAGTCACGAACACTGCTTGACTGCTTCCATCTTCTTCTCGATCGAACTGCTTCCATCGATCGAACACACGTTTGAATTTTGAATACTGTATTTTAGTTTACTTATAATTGATTTCACCTATTTGCACCTGTTTATCATATTATATCAATACAATTTGTCTTATCATAACAAAATAAATTACTGTAAAATTTGTCTTAAGGTATATAGAACACACACCTACCATGATACCATTGCAACAATTTCTTCAACTATTTGATTATCATTAACAATTGAAACAAGATTTAATACAATCCTAAACCTTTGGCCTTTTATAAGAATAGAAGAGTTCATTATGTGGTTTAGTCTTACAGGAATGGGCATTGCCTCAAGCCCCATTAGCTTACCGACCACCCCTAGCTTGCACCAGATGACCTTCTCCCCTGCAACTTTTGCAGGCAAACCAATCCAATGACCATGCCATGGTAAATTGATTTGCGGATGGTGACATTGACATGATCAGAGTTGCAAAAGGAAAAGCGATACATAGCATCCTTGCCATCAAGAGAAAACTTAGGGTACTGATTGAGGGCGTTTCTAGAATAGCGTAAGATGTTGGAAGTGTTGAGACAAGACATCCTATGATGAACGGAACCTCACCGTACTCCTCTAGCTTTGCTCTTCTGGCCATTTTCTCCTCCAAATCCAAATGCATGATCATCTCCTCGAGGGTTGGGTGATGATCAGGACTAGTTTAGAGTAGAGGTGGAGCCATCACCACTACACAAGTTCTTGAAACCCTTTTTTCATCTTGAAACCCAGGGAGTTCTTGAAGAAAAGGAAGGACAAGTCTTTCATGTTAATTCATACGGACTTGTATACTATAATGCAATGCATGACCCTCCTTACTACTTTTACTTTTACACCAATTTTGTTACATAAAGTCAAGTTCCACACTAGAGATGGCCAAATGGGCCCGGCCCAGCCCGTAACCGACGGAGGCCCATAATCGGAACCGGCGAGGGACCGGAACCGACCGGGACCGGTAGTAACCGGTTGTGAACCGGTTGGTGTTTTTGGCTTTTTCTAGGACCGGAACCGGTTATGTAACCGGTTATGGGCCCGGCCCGGCCGGTTAACGAAAGTCAACAATGCTACTTTAATCATAATAAAATGTATTTTTAAAGTGTATTTGAGTGAGCCGTATTTTTAAAGTGTATAACAAAACGTATTTATAATAAAACGTATTTATAAAATTAAACGTATATAACAAAATGTATTTATAAAATTAAACGTATATATATATATATATATATATATATAACAAAATGTGTTTATAAAATTAAACGTATATATATAACAAAATGTATTTATAAAATTAAACGTATATATATATATAACAAAACGTATTTTTAAACATATTTATAATAAAACGTTTTAAAAATAACATATTTCAAAGATATTAATAACATATTATAAATTTATTAATTACCAAAAATTTGAAAAATAAAATAAAAAAAAATATTTTTTTAACAAAGGACCGGCCGTAACCGGTTATGGGACCGGAACCGGGACCGGACGGCTTAACTCGTTACCGGTAAGCTTGACCGGTTATGAAGGATTTCACCGGACCCGAGACCGGTTATGATTGGTTTTTGTCTTGATCGGGACCGGCCGTAACCGGCCCGAAACCGGTTTTTGGCCACCTCTATTCCACACACAAATTAATCGTAAAATCATTGACCGAATAAGTTGTAATATTAATGTTGGACTAAAATATAACCTAAGCCATGTCCAAACTCCAACAGAAAATTCGTAGAAATACTTATTTAATATAAAAAACAATTCATCTACAAATGACATGTGACAACGGCTATTTAGTGTTTTTAAAAGGGGAGGCTAATGGCTACGATGTAATCATTTTTTTTTCTTTTTTGTGTTTTTGTCTTTTTGTTGTCTTTTTTTTTTAATATTTTTATTTATTTATTTTATTTAATTATAAATATATTATTATTACAAATATTATTTATTATTCTGTAAAAAATATTATTTTTAATCATAATTTCTATAAAACTTATTATATGTTTTATTTTATTTTCTAATATTTTTTCTTAAAAACGTAATCTTTTAATAATTATTTATTAGAAAAACAACCTTTTTTATATTACCAAACTATATATAAATTTAATATAATAATATTATTATTAGATTTTTAACAATTATTATAAAAATATTATTAGATTTTTATGTATTATAAAAATATCTGTTTAGCAACTATCTAGATAGGATTAAAAATCAGAGAAAACGTGCCTAAAAAATCGTTTTTCCACTTATTTGATATGTAAGGCAAACAAGCCATGATATGTAGCATTTTTGGTTGAAATGATCCAAGTAACCAATTTTTAAAAGTTCGATGATATTTATTAAAAAATATATGTAAGGATGATTTTTTTTGTAAATAACTATGACTTAGTGAATTGCACGATAATAACTCTTTTATTCTATTTTCTTCACAATCTTTTAATTACATCATTTTAAAAAATTTAAAATAACTCAAGAAATTTGAAATACTACTTTCTGTAAAACTGATTACATTTTTTAAGTCATTTTATAAAAATAACTTTTAAGTTATACAATTTAAAAATGTTAAAATAATTGAAGTAACCAGTTTTCTAAAAAGCTCAATCATTTAATTATTCAAAAAAAATTGCACCGACTTAATTATTCAACATAAAAAGAGTTCAACAATTTATTCAATAAAAAAAAGTTCAAGAAATTAATAATCCAAAAGGGAACAATTTCTTTAATTTTCTGGACTTTTTCCTTATTTAAATTTAATACAAATGATTTCTATAAATATCTCATCAATTAAAATAACTATTTAATCATAAAAATTAATTTTTGGATTAAACTATTTTAAGTTTTTTAAAATAATTACAATACAACTTTAATATATATATATATATATGTGTGTGTGTGTGTGCGCGCGCAATATAATAGTAAATATATATATATATATATAAGTGAAGATAATAAAATTAGAATAATATATAAGTAAAAAAATATTATATAATATGTGTAAAGTATACATGAAGAGTATATATATAATTATATAATATAACTTAATTTATATATATGTATATTAAATAATAATAATAATTAAATATAATATATTATTAAATCGATTTGATGTTTTATAGATTTAAAGAACGTACGATTCACAAACATTCAACATCCCCTGTTAAGGGAGTGCCATTAGCACTTCCCTTTAAATACGGCCACTTGCTATCAATAGTGTCACTAATCACAAGGCTACTAATTTGGCCCATGACCCCTAACTATTATGTAACAACATAGATAGCTTCGTAATGTCATCCTTGACCATATACTGCCTCCAACGTACCCTTTGATTGATGATTTAACGTCTTGTGTAACCGAAGTACCTTCTGATGAAAATGTGGATGAGGAACATTTTTTTCAAGAAAATGATAGAATAACATCCATAGGTACAAATGAAGACGTGTATGAACCCATCTGTCTTGTCACAAAGGAAGAAGACATTGAAGTTGCCAATGATGGTCGTGACAACTGACATGTTGACGAGAGTAGTGACGAAGGAGAAGAGTTTGAAGACTCGGATACTGACTCAGACAACGAAGAACTTGACTTGTCTGATCACTCCTCAGATGATTAAATACTAGGTTGATTTTAGTCTTAATAAACTTTTTTTTCATGTTTACTCGTCTATATGTTATCTTTGTGAATTTGTATTTGAAATTTTTATTGTTTTAATAACCCCTCTTTTTGTAGACTTGTTACAATATGTCGCATATTTGGCGTGGAGGAAGTAGGGGAAGAGGTAGGGGCGATTCTACAGGTACTTCGTCCCCATCTACTGCTACACCTACACCTACTCCATGATCTAGTTGTTCTTTTGTACAAGCGGATGACTTTGAGTCCACAAATGTTTGTGGCATCAATGCTCTGGAACATCTACCAGCCGAGAGAACAAGGATTCATGTTACATGCAACTAGTAAGTGTTATATTAAATAATTGATCAAAATAATTTGTTAGGTTATATTATAACTTGTAACCATAAAAGCAGTGGAAAATAAAAAAAAATTGGTACGATAATTAGACAAATCTTTTCTAAATCTAAAACTCAAAGTCAGATCCAATGAAACATTTAATTAAATTTTAACACACCATAGGGTGTTTAGGAATGTACCCTTCTAGGATCTAGTGAAAAGTCTGATGCGGAACTTAGAAACCGAGCGTGGTTTCCTCTACAGCTGATCCACACATGAACACACATAGATCATCCACCAGATGCTAGCCCAAAAGTACCCTAAGTCTGAATATGTGTTTTTAGACAGATAACCAAAATTCAGAGAATTGAAATTATTTTTAAACTTAATTGGCCTAACACCCTATTTATTTGAACTGTTATCATAGTCAACCCATAACTTTAAATAAGGTTTAATATTTATCTGTAAATAATTATATAATTATCTAAACCATTAATTAATTATGCTTATTTACAGATAATACCCTGTAATTATCATAATTACGTTTTAACACATATTCTATAATTATTCTTCAAGAATAATTATTTAACTGTCAATCATGACTTTTGGGTTATTTTTAAATGGAAGCAAACGTATTCTTTGTGTGCGACCCTATAGGTTTATATACTCCTTAGAAGTATCATTGTGTGACACGTGTCATGTGCATATAATAACTTATATTCTGTGTCATGTGCATATAATAACTTACATTCTCCCACTTGCACATGACACATAGTAACACAAATGATTGTAAGCATCTAGCAACACATCACTGCTCCCAAGGCTATGTAAATGTGCTTTTCCTTTGAGCGGTCTTCATTGATTCAGTCAATCATATCGTAGTATCATTTCTCTAACCTTTTGTTTTATGATATTTTGTTTTGAACTTAAGACATAGCTCTATCTCATCCTTTAGAGTTCAAAGATTATGTTTCTCAATTCCAACATATTTAATTCAAACGTGTGCTATTAGTTTAACTAATCCACCTATCTATGGCCATGTGAATCAAACTACATTATCAAAGGGCCCAAAAATATCTCTCCCAATTTGGGAGGATCACATCCCATATGGCATGTACATGACTTATACACAATTTATGTTATATCCACCATAGCCGTTATGACTACACAATTAAGGGTAACGTTAGACTACATTAAATTATAACACTCCTTGTGCAATAGGTATCAATGCACATCTCAGGTCTGAGGATAAAAGTGTCCACCATTTCAGGACTCATCTTATGATGCCGATCTATGAGGTGATCCTAACTGTGGGTCTTGTCCAACACCTACCCCCTAGACAAGTATATGTGACTCTAGTTGCACCTAGTGCACTTCCATCTTGGACTATGACCAGACTTCATAATGATCTTTATTTATTACCAACCCCCTGGTAGTAATCGATCAAGGAAATTTTTAAAAAATATGATCATTTTATTTAAGGATACTTAAACATGCTAATAATGAATACAAAAATGTTTAACGTAAATACACATATCCAATATGCCAAAACAGATAAAAACATGACTATTTTATGTTCAAATATTTTAAAGCTTACTTAAATTTTAGATTAGACTAGTGTTTTACAAAACCTCAAGCCTATTGAATTGGTATGAGCATCATTCTTGCTTTGACTCATAGGTTTGGTTAGAGGGTCTCAGATACTTTATGCTATCCAGTGAGCATTACTTGGGTTTGACTGATATCTACTTGTCATGCTTAAGGCATACATGATGTTCAGTCTAGTACATAACATGGCATACATGATTGAACCGATGACCGAAGCGTAGGGAACACCCTTCATATGGTTCATGTCCTCTTTTGTGCTAGAACACTCAGTTTTGCTCAGTTGTATGCCATGGACCATTGGCAAGTTTCCTCTCTTGGAATCTTCCATGTTGAAGTATTTCAAGATCTTGTCAATGTATGTACTCAACTTAATCCAATTAAGCGCTTAGATCTATCTCGATAGCTCTTTATTCTAAGGATGTATGCTGCTTCTTCTAGATCCTTCATCGTGAAACACATCCCTAGACATACTTTTACCCCTTCAAACATAGGGATGTCTTTTCCAATGATCAATATGTCATAAATATATAGTATCAAGAATACTATCATGCTCCCACTGACCTTCTTCTATACACAAGGTTCATCTTCATTTTTACAAAATCAAATTCCTTGATGCTCTCGTCAAAACAAAGATTCCAACTACGAGATGCTTGCTTTAGTCTATAAATGGACCTCTATAATTTTCATACCTTTTCATGGTACTTTGGATGCTTAAAACCTTCTGGTGGATGTTCTCGCACGAATCTCAGCAATCACTTATTCTGATTCTACGCATTGATCGTTTTGAACTAAAAGAAAAATTTTGGGCAGAATATACACATTGTGTATAATATCTTCACTCTCAATAGTTTTGTACCATATATACGTCCTTGTTTAGAGTTTCGTTAAGGAACACAATTTTAACATCCATCTGCCATATCTCGTAGTCATGATACGTAACTATGGCCTGAAGAATCCCGATATATTTAATCATAGCTACTGGAGAAAAAGTTTCATTATAATCTACTCCATGAGTCTTGTGAAACATTTTGCTACCAACCTAGCTTTATAGATATGCACAATTCCATCCATGTTTTTTTTTCTTTTTGAATAGCCATTTACACCTGACAGCTTTGTAGTTGACAGGTGCATCTACCAAGTTCCAAACTTGATTGTCTGACATGGATTGTGTTTTAGCCTTCATGGCATCATGCCATTTATCTGATTCCAAACATGATACACTTCCTAGTAGGTTACAGGTCATTATGAACTGAATCATTACGGCCAATGAGATAACCATATCTCTCAGGCTCTTGACAGTTCCTACCTGATCTTTGAATTGTTTGTATCTCGTTATTTTCTTCAACAACCTGATGAGGTCCAACATCTTGTTTATGGTCAGTGTCAACCATAGTCTCATTTTATGGTTCTTGAATTTCTTCATATTCTACTTTGTCACCCGTGGTGGTTCTTGTTGGAAAATCATTTTCTAAAAATTCACCACGTCGCGCAATAAATACTTTGTTCTTGCTGGGTTTGTAGATGTAATATCCAATTGTCTCTTTTTGCATATCCCATGAAGATGCAATTTTTAGACCTTGGATCAAGCTTTTTGGAAGCTTCTTGCTTAACATAAGCATCGCAGCCCCATTCTCAAATAAGAAAACTTTGGGATCTTCCCAGTTCATAATTCATATGGGGTTTTATTGGTCCTTTTGGTTGGTGCATTATTCAGTATTTGGGAAGTTGTTTCTAAGGCATATCCCCAAAAAAATTAGGCAGAGTGGTATGACTCATCATAGAACAATGTCCAACAGAGTTATATTTCTCCTTTCGGACACACTGTTATGCTGAGGTGTTCCAGAAGGAGATAGTTGGGATACTATCCCATGGTCTCTAAGATGGTCAATAAACTCTTGGTTTAGATCTTCACAACCTCAATCTGACAAAACACTTTTATTTTTTTTGCCAAGTTGATTCTCTACTTCATTTTGAAACTCTTTCAATATTTCAAAGCTTTCAAATTTGTTTTTCATTAGGTAAACATACCCATATCTAATGAAGTCATCAGTAAAGGTAATGAAGTAGTGATAAGTGTGTAAAAACATACACTTTAGCATCCAATTATGTCTTTATTTCACTTCATTTTACACCTTTCCTAATCCTATATTGAGTCTTTTAGTCTTATTTTATGGTTTCACATTCATTGAAGCTAGGATGCGGGAATGGTACTCTTTTATGTATTTGGTGAATAAAATGTTGACATAAGCATTGTTGTAGCAGATGTATACATTGTTGCAACACTGGACACTGGATATTGGCATAGTTAGCTCAACCCCGTTGAAAATGTTGAAAAGTCAAATTTTGGAGGATGGCATCTTATAGTACTAATAGCAGGTGATTTAGATGGAAGATGCCACTACAAAGATACCTTAAACTTTTGTACTAAAGCATCTTGTGTACTAAGACATCTTTTATTTTACACATTGGTTAATAACCAATGGGTATTACACACTAATACTTTTGATTCCCTCTTTCTAGTATATATATGAGGATAATCCTTTGAACAATTTCACTTTGTCATCAGGAAAAAAACTTCATCTAAGATTTGTGTCCTTGTTACCTTTTTATATCATTTTGCAAGTACTTTAAAGTGTTCTTTGACACTGTCAGTTGCTATATCAACCTTTCCAGTTTTCTCTTTACTTTTCCTGTAGAATTTACTTTTATGTCATTTACATTCAGTCATTTACGTTAAAACACTTATATTTAGTCATGCTAAGCTAAATACCTTAGTATGGGTGTAAGTGAAGGTTGTAGGATTACGCTAAGTGTTAGTTGATGTTTGCTTGTTAATAGCAATTTATTTTGCTATTCACAAGTGGTATTAATATTTTATCTGGTAATATTTCACAAATTGTCACATGTTATTTTATTCAGATGAGTTGGACTTAAAATTAAGACAACAAAAATATTTTTACTAATTGTGTTATAGAGGCTATAAAGAGTCATCGTAATCTTATGGGTTGCAAAACTATATGGAAAAAAGGCAAGATCTATACTAGTTTGAGATTGATGCATCACCAAGTGCACTTCCAACATATGGTCTAATCTACACTTCCTTGGAAAGCCGTTCAATCCAGTAGTGTTGTAAAGAGATATTCATAGAGCAATATTCATTACACTTCGTTGCTGAAATTCAGCCTGATCTTGCATCCATAATATCTTTTAATTATTATTATATTTCAGTATTTGGTTACCAACTCTCGCAAAGATATTTTCTCTCTGAAACTTTATTGCTTCCAAAAACCCTTCTCTGAAATCTCACTTTAAAGTTTTTTTTTTTTTTACTCTCTTTGCAATTTAAATCTCCGTGGAACGATATTTGTTATTACTTACCATTATTACTTGTTTTGCCGACACTTATAAGACATGTATACTTGCATGATTTACTTGTTATTATAGCCTTTTGAGTCTTCACACCAAGTTTTTGGCGCCGCTGCCGGAGATTTTAGCCAAAAAGAGTTTTTCTTTAAGTTACTTTAAAGTTTGATTTTTCTACCATCATGCAAGTATTCATTTTTAGTGGTTTATGCCAATGATACCTCACGGGACTATTTTTGAGTTAGATCCGGGCATTAAAAGAACCTTTAGAAGGAGAAAAAGGGTACAAAGAAATTTGTTGCCTATTCTAGCTACTCCTGAAATGGCTCAAGTTGTACCTGGTACAATACCCAATCATGTGGGGGAGGTTATTAGGCTTGCAAATTCAAGGACTGGTGGCATCAAAGACTATACTATTCCAAGTTAAATCAATTACATCCTGAAATACGTAGGGCCACTATTGATGGTGACCACTTTGAATTTAAGCCCATCATGTTTCACATGTTACAATCAAATGGTCAATATGTTGGATTACCATCTGAAGATCCTCATTTGCATCTTAAACCTTTTATGGAAGTCACTAACTCTTTCCATCTTAATAGAATTTCTGATAAAGCCTTAACGCTGAATTTATTTCCTTTTTCATTAAGAGACAGAGCCAAGGTGTGGTACAACTCTTTGCAACCAGACTCCATCACCACATGGAGTGAGATGACTGAGAAGTTTTTAAAGATATATTCCCCCCATCAAGAGTGTCATTCAGAAATAAAATTTGTCTTTTTAGACAAATGGATGATGAAACAGTCCTTGAAGATTGGGAGAGGTACAAGGAATTAACAAGGAAATGCCCACATCATGGCATACCCTACTGCATACAGCTGGAAACATTTTACAATGGTCTTGACACCATTGTTAAACAAATGTTAGATGCTACTGCTGGAGGAGCCTTTACTTCCAGTACCTATAATGATGGTTTTGATATTTTGGAGAAATTTTCTAACAACAATGGTCACTAGGCAGATCCTAGAGCAATAGTACCCAGAAAGACAACAAACATTCATGAAATAGATCATTATACCATTTTTACAACACAGCTACCAGCAATGACCATCCTGTTGAAAAACTTGGTTGTCTCTGCTGCTAATACCGTTGCTACTGCATTTATTTCTGAAGCCTTGCTTGTCCAATGTGGAACTGAAAATTCTTAGTTAACATTGAGTTTTGAATTGAGTTGTTTATAAGTCTTTGAAGCCTTATCATCAAAAGTCACATTGATTCTTTCAAGTACCATTTTGGTTCTGTTGTTGAAACTCTGAAGACTTTAGAGTTCAGGGAACATCCAAGGAATATGCTTTCATGTGCCTTCTTATCAAATTTGCCATGATGGTCTGTGTCGCTGAATATAAATCATATGCAACCAAGGACATGAAATAATTTCACATTAGGACTCCTTATAGTTGATAATCTCATAGGGAGTTGTATAAAACAGGGTGTAGATACAGTTTCTTATAGTTGATAATTTCATGGGGTGTTGTAACGCCGAATTTACTTCAGAAACACTCTCAAGGATTATTCTTTCAAAACGGGTGAATTGCAATGAATGTCAAGGTGGCCTTTTATAGCCATCATTCCATTTAATGCTATTTTTCCAACTTTTCTGTGTGTCTACTTCTTGTTGGTTGATCCATGTATCCTAATACTCTTCATTTCAACCTTTGAATTCGATATTGACACATTTTTAACTTACTCCATCTTTTTAGTATACCGAGAGAACATTAGAGCAAACAAAGTACTACTCACATGGTGACTTTGTACTTACTTATGCTGACATGATATACATGTTCTCATACTAAGATTGGGAAGACTTGGAGAGCCAAACTTGCTCGCCTAGCCAGTAGTGGTATTTGTCAGACTACTAGTTGACTTTTTATATTGTTTTGATATTCTTTTGGCTAGATGATAAACCAATCCGCCTTGGTGATGATCTTGATCTCACTTCAACTAGTTTTAGATTTTGCTAAAGACATTATGCTCTTTGATCAATACACATAGTTATAAGACTTCTACAAGTAAAATTCCTTATATCAGATAAGTAAGATGCAAATCGGATTTTACCAGCTATAAACTATGTATGAAGTATGCATCAGATGTAAACTATAGTTGGTACATACATGAACCTTTATTCGATGGATGAATCAATCAAATCAAGGTTTCTTAGAAGCTTTGATGAAGGTCGACTATAGAGAGACGCATCTGATGAAGTAATATGTCTAAGACTAATAAGTAGATCAGATTATATCACTTGAGGTTTTTATCCAATGAGTGATATACGTCGGATTAATACCTTGAAAAGCAAAGAAAACAAGAATATTCTTTTCTAAGTGTTTGATTGGATGTCTATTAATATTATATACAAATTCGATGGTTGAGACTAACAACTTATCATAGGAAGATCTAGATAAAGCTGAAGAAAATAAAAGAGGGAATAGGCACTTCTATACCAAATTCTATAGAGTTACCAACTTAGTAAAGAAGTTTATCTTTTCTGTCTACTGTCTCTTTACTTTCAGTTATTGTATATTTATTTTTAGTACAAGTAACTTTGAACTTGTATTGGAAAGTTTATAACTAAGAGTGCTCTAAAACATCCCCAAAAAACAGAAATTGGGACACCAAATCTATGAATTTTATTTCTTTAATTGTCCTAACTTAGTGTCAAATTGATGGCTTTATCATCATCAAATAAGGGGAGATGGTTGATCCTCCTCAGTGCTTTGATGATAACTCACTTAGACACAATAATTTCTATTGTAATTTCATATTCTTAGTATCTCCAATGTCTGAATATGCTCATGCTCACTGAATGTTCACTCAGTGTTAAAAATATTGATTAAGCCCTCAATGATTAACTCATTGACCCCAAAGATAAAGTTTAACACTTAATCAAAGGAACTTCATGTTATGTTGAAGTTGTGGCTGAGGATAAAGATACGAAGAACTAAAGCAGTTTCAGAAGATCTGTCTTTCTAATAAGTAAGGACTTATCAAGAAAGAAATCTCAGCGAGCACTAAAGAAGTCCTCAACATTCTCCCTCAAGTTGAACCAAAATATTGCAGATTACGTCTTTGTCTCATCTCTTTTACAAAAGGTACAACCATGCAACTAGGCGACAAAGGTAGAATAAGACTTATGTTTTATTGTCCCATTACTATGTGATTAATCCCATACCATGCATGGCCATTACAATGTGATTAATCCTATACCCAGCATCCATAGTGTCACATAATTACAACATGATTAAAATCAGTGATAAGACATTATACTTAAGCACATCAAACTCCATGATTTTAAATCAAATTTCTACATGTATAATGACCTCATAAGAAACAACAAAATCTTGTATAGGCGAGGGGTTTCCTATGTTGCCATTCTATCGTCCCGCCATGTTGAATTTTTTATCTGAGTCCTAAATTTGCATCCACTTTGATTCGATGTACGCTCCCTTAAGTTAAGAAAAACCACTTAGTTTACGCATTTGAATATTTTTTGGATTCGCCTCTAATGAAAATAATTAAAAAAAACTCATATAACATCCAATGCAATTTTCTATTAACAAGTCACGTACTATATATAAGGTATCTCTAATGCACATATCGGTGGAGTACATACCATTATATGTATCATCAGACATATTCTTAGTGATCCTCATATTACTTTTAACTAAACTTAATGTAATACTTGATAAGAAGCATTTTAATATATATTATTCTAAAGTTTTTGCTTAAATAAAATACAAACAAACGATCATCTAAACACAATACTTTGAACACACGTTTATCGGATTTCCATGTTGCATCAATAATCAATAAAAAAAAATACTAAATAATGTGCATTAATATTGGAATAACTATGAAACGTTACGCAAATTAAGATATGATTGTCTTCGTCATTATTTGGCTTTGTCACTTGCAAGTCGTTTGCTTAGTATCGTGACTCCCATGTACCTGCAATGAATTGGAATAAAATGATTGCCATTTTGTAGTTGTAAAGAAAGAAGGAAGATTCATCTATTAATGTTAAAACCACATATCTTTCCATTTTCAAAGTTAATCACCTTCCAAGCATTAAAAGACTCGCTTGGGGATTGGTTCCTGGAGAGATAATTAAAGTTGATCCGTCAATCACTCGAATAGAATCCACACCTTGAATCTTATAATTTCCATCGACTACCTTGCCCATTCGACAGCCTCCATGGTAATGCCATATAGTTTTAACATTGTCCTTGCAGTATTGTTCCAATGATGAGCTCGTATTGGCATGTGGGGGAAAAGTTGTTGGCATTTTCACGTTAAGGTCGAGAATATCTTGGATTGTCATATTTGGATATTTGAATTTCGAGAATGCTTTTGATTCAATTGCTTTTAGGATTACTTTAACCCCAAGAACGCATTTTCGCAAGTCATTAGGTTTTTTAAAGTAATTGAATTTTACGGATGGGTTATCAGCTGGATTTCTGTTTTGAAGCTCCAGGTAACCCTTGGATTGAGGGTAGTTAACTTTCTCGAATATAAATCCACCCATCTGGAAACAAATAGAAGTGCTTAAAGCTATATAACTTTTAAACTCTTGTTATGATTGTTAATGAATGAAATACCTCATAGGAATAACCCTGATAGTCAGAAAGTCTTGCACCAATCAAATTGAAGCCCTCGACTGCCTCAATATAGTTTCCAGACTTTGTAATACCAACAATGTCAACCAAGGATTGCGAGACGGGTACCGGAGAAGGGACAAAAATTTCGTTTAATGGGTTATCAACCATGCCTTGACCAATGAAAGGATGGTGAAGCACAGGTTTGATGTTGTGGGTATGAAGTTGGTCCTTTGGACCTATGCCACTCAACATTAGAAGTTGTGGGCTTCCAAGAGCACCAGCAGATAGTATGATTTCATCCATTTGTCTTCCTTTTAGGTATGCCCTATGCTTTCTACGTGATGCATCTTCAAACACTACCCCATAAGCCACTGGTCTTGTTCTACCTGTACAAGAAGATTGTTTTGAAATTGACTAAATGTTAGGGGTGATATTTACTAAAATTATTTACAAATATGTATTAATAACATGAAAATGAAGTAAAATTACCAATCATGATCAACGTCACCATTATCTTGTAAATATGCTAATAAATATATAATTAAATTTAAAAAATGTACCTTTGTTTTTGAATAAGATTTTGTGTGCAGTTGCATGCAAAAGAAGATGCAACCCCTTAGGATTTGCATACTGTAGCAAATCCCCTGCCGTATGGCGCTGCCCATTTTGATCAAAAATAATACCACCCACTTTAGTCCCTAGGATGTGTTCATATGTAAACCCGTTTTCTGGTGTCACTCCAGCTTCAACAAGCGCACCTTTCAATGCCGAATGCCACCTAGTCAGAATCGGCTTAAAAACCATCACCCTTTCTACCCACCGATAAGACTCGTTAATCAATCTTTCATTCATTAGTTTGGCCACTTTTAGGAATCTTGCCTCACCATGAGAATAAAAGCCTGCATTGATTGAAGTACCACCACCCAAAACGCGTGGCCGTGCATTTACAACGCCGTCGACGGAAACAAATTGTTGAGAAGGGGAGTCTGGTGAGTTGTCAGAAAAGTAGGAGCCAAAGTTGGCTAATTTGGTGATGTTTGGATTGCCATAAGGTGAGCCACCACGTTCAAGCAGTAGAACTGAATAGTTTTTAGATAATGTGGTGGCTATTGGGATTCCTGTGGTGCCTCCACCAATGACTATGTAGTCGTAGACTGAAATCTTCCGAGCTTTTGTTGCTTCATGCATGAAGGTATAGTTCGGAGCTGTATATGAATGAATTGACGATTTTAAAATTGTAAATGAATAAGGAATCAATACTTTTATCACTTTTTGCTTTGAAAATTTGTTACTTCTCATAGAACATCTAACATTTTTTATCAAATACTTTATGTGTTTTATAGAATCTGCAACATTTTATATATAATATATATAGGGAGAGTTCAAATGAGAAGTGCTGAATATATGAGAAGTAGAGAAGTGATCCTAGCCCTTGAATTAAATGATTAGTTTTTTAAAGGAAGGGTAATATGGTAACTAGAAAAAGCGGTGGCGAAGATCATGATCTCAATCCCATTAATGTATTGATCACTTCATCACCATCGTCGATGACAACAAGGGAAGTCTAATCGATGAAATACGATCTCGATCCCACTAACGATTCTATCATCGATTCTTTCTTGATTATATATCGCATTCCAGGCTATTAAAATTATCAAATTTCTTAATTCCTTTTTGATCAAATCTCGTATTCTTTCAATATGAAGTTGAATCCATAAAGCGATCTTGACCAAGATGTTGATTTCGATCCTAAAACTATAATGTTATACATGAATCTAAGATTCTATAAATCAATTAAATAGTTCATATATGAACTTTTTGGTTCATATGTGAATCAGTTAACTAGTTCATATGTGAATCACTCGGGTTCATATATGCACATGTAGTTCATATGTGAACCATACGGGTTCACATATGCATATGTAGTTTATATGTGAACAACACGGTTTCATATATGCACTTGTATGTCGTCTATATGTAAAGGTTACAAAATTATCCCTCTATCTTCCATATAGCTATCACTATGCGACCGAATTATCTCCTGTTACACAATCAATCCCTCAAATTTTGACCGTCAATGTTCTAATGGAAGGGTCTTTGTTGTTCAGCGTCTTGAACTAGCCATCTTTTAAAAGGTATTGTTAAAAGATACCATTTTGGGCGGAACAGATCTACTAATTCTTTGATTCCAGTTAGTAAGAGGGATCTTTTTTGTTACCTTCCTCGCGTATGTATAAGATTGTGCTTTGCTTTTTCGAATTATATAAAGATTTAATTCCTAGAAGTAAGGATCACTTTTTTATTTTTCATACATTTAACACTTCTTAATGAATATATGAATATGTATATATATATATATATATATATTGATTGTCGGAATCTATAAATTTATTGTTATTTGTATCTATCCTATATAAACACAATTTTAGTGCTCACAATTAATTGGTCGTCATGTGCTTTTTTCGGCTTACGATGTTATATCACACCATTAAATATTGATTTTATAGTAATTTAGAATGAAAGATATTAAATGAAAGAAAAATTACATCAAAATTGATTTTATCAGACGTTTTAAAACATATTTTATAGGACTCTACTTTATAGGACTAAACTAAAAATTATTCTATCTAAAAGTGTTACAATAGGTTTATACGATATTTTTAGGCATTTTAACGAGTTTTTTAGAATGCTTTTAAAATAAATTGTCGTACTTACTTATTTTATACCACACTATTTGAAAAAAGTGTCCTATAAACACAACTGTCCTATAAAACGACGTGTTTATAAGACATTTTTCAAAAGATGTCCTACAAAAAGCTAAAATGACGTTTTATTTTTAAGACATCCTAAAAAATCAGTTAAAACGCCTAAAAACGTTCTATAAACGTCCTATAAACTTATTATAACACTTTTAGATAGGGTTTACTCCTATAAACCTAAATTCTATTAAGTATTCTATTGGGACGTTTAGACAATCTAGACGTCCTATAAATCCAATTTTATTGTAGTGGCGTATTGTAGTGGCGTATTTAGATAGGACATTTTTTATATGTTACCTGAAAGACGTTGCTTGTGTCGTGATTTTTATTTAATACCTACATGAAAAAGTGTTCGTTTATCAAAAAATAAGATGAACATTTGAAATTAAAAACCGATTGAAGATATATAATTGGGTTTTAAAGCTTAAATCACCAATGCCAAAATTCGTTTTCTTAATAAAACTTAAAAATATTAAATTAAAAATCATAGTTTAACCACAAGGGTGGTGCCTGATTGGTTTGAGTTTGAGTTTCAAAGGTCAAAAATGTCTGGAGGTCTCAGGTTCAAATTCAAGGAGGAATAAAAATTATTTTGTAGCCACGGAGGTTCAAATAGATGGTCATCCTATGATTAATTGGCTCGCATAACGGATTGGATATCCAGGTTAATAAAAAAAATCATAATTTATATCTAGCTAACTAGCTTATTTTAATTGTTGAAAAATATAAATATTGAACACGTTCCATTTTATTTTCATTTCTCACGTTATTAACACAAAAATTAGGAAACAAGACTGAAATCGTTTTATAATTGTTTAGTAAATGTCACAATATGATAATAAAGAAAACTCTATATTCATACAAATTACTGATAAGGAAACAATAATATTTTGATAATCTACAAAAAAATATTAGTTTCAAAAACAAATTCCAAATGTACAGCACAAATATATAATCGATTACTTAAGAACACATTATATATGACGACACAAAATGCTGATCATCTATCAAATATATATTGAATATTAACTTGACCATCAAAATAGAATACATACGTATCTCGCCACTGCAAAACTCATGAAAGCGTAAGATTGCCGTGACGGTTACCCATAGCGCATAACTCAACATCTTGGCTTGACGATGTTAATGCGTTTATTTACTTGTTTGTCAATAGCTCAAGATGATTCCATCATTCTTTAGGTTTTTGTGTTTGTGGTGGTATGTATGAGAAAGGGAAGGTATTTAAAGAAATCTGGTAGTCCAAAAGAGTGTTATTGTTTCTTAGATGGATAGATCAATCAACACCAAGTAAAAGTGTAGGAATTCTAAATGACATAAACACTTCAGAGAGTTTCATTACTTTAAGCAAATCAGAATTCATGGTATTTGATCTTTAAGTAATATGGATTTCACTGTGTATATTTTCATCAAATGTTATTATGGAAGAAGCTGATAAGTAAAATTTTGTTGTTGCATCTAATGCATATGTATGGTCTAGTTTCTTTTTTTGGGTAACCGTGGGTTTTCCGGACTAGATTACGCATGCCAATTGAACCCCCTCAAGCGACCACGAATTGTCTGGAGTCATCTCAGGTGAACCTTCATGGCCACAAGGGCTTTGGTAGTACCCGGATTTGAACCTGGGGTGAATGAGATATTCCACTGTATCCCTCTAACCCTTATCAATGCGCCACAACCCAAGTGATTATGTATGCTCTAGTTTTTAGCATATTAAAATGAATTTGCACAAGAGGACTCTTCTTAAACAGTGTTTGAGAATTGGCTTCAACACTGATTGAGCACATCATTATATATAACCAAGTTATTTAACAAACACTGAACATATAATGTTGTTTGTTTTAACATGAACACGTGACAGGTTTTACTATATGCTAAATTTAGTTTATTTTCAATATATTTCGAACAATTTTTTGACAATAAAGACTGTAACATGAAGTTTAGTAACTAAAAGTCGTTGATCAGAAGTTTTTATGTTATCCCAAACAAATTGCACACAAAAAATATAGTTTTCTTTTTTAAATTGGAAGCACTTCTAACTATTTTAGTAATTCAAATTTTTTTATATCCTAAATGATTTGTTTTATTCATTAAATATCTAAGATAAAAATATATATATTATTTTTTAGTAAATTACATTCTTGGCCTTTGTGCTTGTCACTTACCACTTATCGTTGTAAGCTCTTACCAAATCAATTACCTTATCCAGTGAACATAACAAAAATCGAGAATCTTAGCCGGTAAGAATGATGGCAAGAATTGAGAATCTTACCTAGTAAGTGAGGGTAATGACTCTTATCGGGTTAGAAACGTTTACCATCAATTAATTTTGATGGCCAGGAATGTTACCTCATAAGGTAAATAATAGTATTGACTCTTGTCGGTAAGCGCTTAAACGAACGCCCTCTTACTGTTATATTTGGTCCATCTTTTAAACTAATCACTGTCTTGGACATTGTGGTTACCATTTTGTTTCACTTTTGATCTCTTTAACTAAATTTAGTTAAGAAAAATTAGTTAACTTAAGGGTATATTGGTCTTTTTATCTTTTTACATTTTGGTTTTATTATATTTAAAGTAAATTATGATTTTTGTCGATATGGTTTCTCTCTTTCCTTTTGTCTTTCCTACCTCTTTCATTTTTCATTTTATATTACAACTTTATTATATTAATTAATTAGTGATAATTTTAACTAAAAAAGCTGTTTTATTATATAAATTACACCATTAGAAAAACCTTGACGATACCTTTAAAATGAGCAAAGTATTGAACATTTTTAAAAAATTCATGAAATTTATCTGATATATATATATATATATATATATCTGCAAATTCGTCTACACTATTAAGAAAACATTTTCTATTGTAAATTGACTTTATAAATGTATCATTTTTTTCTTATTTATGTGAGATAAAAATCAAAATTTATCCATGACTATTAGTAAATAGAAAACGTCTTAACTTTAGATATTTCATTTTGTTTAATGTTTTTTAAATGTGTATCAAATAAAAAACTTTCTAATATAATTATTAAATTTTTTCAAAATATAAACTTAAATTTAACGTAATAAAAAATAAATAACCAATTAATAAATCATACATTTTCATTGTTTATACTTAAAGGGGTGTTTGGGATTGCTTATAAAAATAACTTATTGACTTACTCTTGTGTGGGTAATAAGTAGTTTGGAGTGTTTGGATAAATAGCTTATACCGGTGACAAACCGGTAATGAGAAGCTTTTGAAGAAATTAAATCATTCTAACTTATAATAAGTTGATAAAGAGTTTTGTAGAAAAACATAAGTTGTTTCAAATAAGCAAAATCCCAAACACCCCCTAAGAACTTTTTTATCTGTGTTTCTTCCTTTTTGAAGAAAATACAGTTTTTAATTTCATATATATTATTAAAATATATTTGAAATAATTAAATCAATATAGTTTAATTATTAAACTATAGAGTTTAACTAAGTTATTAAAAACTATATGGATTGTATTAGTAAAGATTAAGTAGAAAACAATAAAATGAGTGGTTGTTAATTGGTTATTGATTTTTATTATAATAAATTTAAGTTTATATTTTTAAAAACAATTGCTAATTATATCATAAATTTTTTTATTTGATACATATTAAAATATAATTAATTAAATGAAATATTTAAAAATGATATATTTTTATTAATAAACAGATATAAATTTTCGTTTTATCTTACATAAACTGGAAAAAATGATACATTCTTTAAATCTACAACTTAAAATAGAAAATGTTTTTTTTTGAATTACTATAGAACGATTTTTGTGTGTGTGTGTGTATCAGATAAATTATATAAAAACTTAAAATTATTCAATATTTAACTCATTTTAAAGGTACCGACAAAACTTTTCTTGTAATTTATAAAATAAAATGCCTATTTTTAATGTATTTTTACTTAAAATTATCATTAATTAACTAATATGATTGAAAAATGAAAAAGATATAGAAGACAAAAAAAAGAAGTAATTACGGATTTGGTCCCTGAGGTCTGTCATTTATTTCAGAAATGGTCTTTTTTTCTTCATTTATTACAAAATATTTTGTCCACCTATGCAATTTGTATTAGATTTGGTCGCCCACACTAGCGATCGTCCAACTTGTTCATCAAATACGAGGGCAGAAGATCCTTGTACCTTTTGTATTTATTTTTTACATTTTCTAGAAAACTTTTGTAAAAGATGAACCAAAATGTATAATAATAAAACTTGGATGTCCAAAATGAGCATGATCAAGACTGGTCATCTCTTTCGGACCTTCACCATGTTCTTGACCTTCTTTCCATGGTTACCTCCACTTTTAACCACCATCTCCATTAGCAGACGGTATCACCTTCTTTCCACGTTCTTTGACCTTCTCTCTCTTTCTCACTACCCTCTACACTACTAGCTACATCCCTGCAACAACAACTTTGAAACCATCATCGTACCTACTGTAACCACCATCTCTGCATTTTCTAGTTTACGAGATCTATGATGGTGTATGTAGATGTTAGTTCCAGTTTTAGTGTTAAAAGTGTGAAAAGTAAAATTTGGGCGTAAAGTAAGAAGATTACTATTTCTTGTATCTCTCTCTATAAATAGGAGTCCTCTACCCTATTTGTAATGTGAGCATATGAGTTGTTTCTTAAAACACTCCATCTCCAAATACCCTCATCATTTTCAATCCTTGTAAGATTAATGGTCACAATTAATCATATGACTACGATTCTATCTTCATATTGATTAACTGTTCTTCCATTTATAAACTGTTTTGATCTAAATTGATTCCATTTTACATATTTTGTGTAGATCATTGATACAAAATGATATTTCAGATCCAACAATTGGTATCAGAGCACATTGACTAATTACGATCGAATGATTGAATCTGTTTTGAATTAATTTCTCCATTTCATAAGGAAATTTCTTCAAAACCTGCAATTCAATGCTATAAACCTCCATTTTCAAAAATTCTCTCATTCGAGCTTATTTTTATGATTCCTACAGTTATTATTCTTTTTGAAGAATAGATTTGTATTGATGCTCTCTAATCATGGCAAATTCATCCTCGAATTCTTTGTACAATGTTGGATCTCTCACTAAACCTCCTAATCTTCTTCTAGAAGAGTATCATTAATGGAAAATTCGTATGATAAATTCCTTGAATGATTAGATGATAATATGTGTAAATCTCTCTTGAATGGTCCTTTTGTACCAAAAGCCGTAGTTCTAAGAGGATCTGCTATAGGTATAACTAATGAAATGTTTGCATATTGTAACCCCAAGGAAGAAAAGGAATGGTTTAAGGATGACATGGAAAAAAATTGAGGTGGACCGCAAGGCCAAAAGATTACTTATCATGGCAATTACCAACGATATATTTCAGTTCCTGGATTCATGCAAAATTGCTAAAGAGATATGAGATGAGCTAGCTAACCAACTCAAATGAGGCATCAAAACTAAGTAGAACTGTAGAGTCCATTGTGTAAACGGATATGCCAACTTCTCTGCTCTTCCAGAAGAGCCTCTCTGTAAGACAAATGATCGTTTCAACACAGTTATCAATAAGGGTAAAAAGAATGAGATCATCAGATCCAGAGAAGAACATAATCTTGTTTTTGAAAATTTTAAATGATGAATGAACTTAACCTTCCATGTCCCTACAGGCTAATCAGGACTTGGATGGTCGGTCACTTCATTGTCTATATGGCACTCGGGTCACACAAGAACAAGAGATCAACAAAAAAGAAGATGTCTCTAAAAATATGTAATTATTACACTTTTTAATTAATAAACTTTTTTACCTTTAATCTTATAATTAAAAATAGAATGAGAAAATAAACATTTGCTTTTGAAAAGGAATATTTAATTTGGGAGAAATTAAAAAAAAAACAATAGAGATATTTATTTTGGGACGAATGAGATATTCTTAAAAAATACTAAAAAATAAACTATATATATAATTTGTTTCCATTATAAAGAGAAGAAACAATTAAAAATTTATACGTATATTTTGTATTTTGAAATACGTACGGAATAAAAGTTATTTTCAAGATAATAATTATAAAAAATCATAATATAATAACAAATTCATAAAATTATAATAAGAATTCCTAAATCCCAATCGTTATCTAAATTCTAATAAAGTTATATAACTTGTTTAAAAAGTAATTCAACATATTTAAACAAAATTTCTAACTAACCCTAAAATAACAAAAATATTCCTTAATAAAACATAGTGGAGGAACTAAAAATTATAAAACATCGTCAATATGTCGAGTATCGATAATGATTTGTAATGGAAAATGCGTCATGTTTGCAATAAAAATTGTAAAACACAAATCCAACACTTTCCAGTACGTAAGAATTGCATAATCTTAATCTCTCTACAATTAACCTACGTAGAAGGATATGATGGCACAGGTGTCCCTTTGGTGGTTCTCTCATAAGAATAAGAGAAAAAAAAAATTATGTTTCTAACAAGTGCCACCATATGGTTGAAGCTGAAATGTTAGTGTAAGACTTTAACAACGGATATGGTAAATGCTCCAGGATTTGTCCAAAAGATATGAACATGGGTCTTATATGAGATAACGAACCAGACCGACCTACTAATCTGTATTAATATTGTGAAAATTTTCTTTTATATAAAATTTTATAATCAAATTATACCTCGCTCGAAGAAAAAAAATTGGATCCACCACTGTCTCTATATAACAGTAACTTATAATTGAGACTATTCTCATTGACCAAGTATGATTGCTAATAACTTGACTTTGATTTCACTCCGACTATTTATTGTCTATGGGGAATTATGCTAATATTATTTTTAGTACAAGTGGCTACAAGATTAAAGGATTATGTGATTGCAAATTGTGCCACCCATTGCTCTTCGAGTATATCCAGCTTATAATCCACCTACCCGTCTCGATCCGTTATCGCAAATGGTCTGATATATATGGAACTCAACTTTCCCTTCTTGCCAAAAATGTACAACCTATTTCCAAGGTGAGATCTTTAGCATCACTTTTTCATGCACTTGGAATTTAGTCAGCTTTCTTCATTTGTTCACATACATCTTTTGGCGATCTTGTGCTACTTTCAATTTTTCATGTATCTACATAATCATCTCGGTTGTTAATTGCATGATTCCCGCTAATTACTTCTCTCCCACCTCATTCTAGCATAAAAAAAAAAAGCGTGGGACAAGGATGATTTGCAGAAAGTGGAAGTTGATTGCAAGGCCAAGCATCTTCTTATCATGGCTATCCATACGAAATATTTCAATCCCTGAATACATAAAAAAGTACCACGGAAATCTAGGATGAGCTTGCTAACCAGTTAGAAGGTGGTGTTAAGACAAAGAAGAATCGAAGAGCTCAATGTCTCAATGAATACACCAATTTCTCTCTTTTTCCAGATGAACCTATCTAGAAGACATGATCATTTCAATAAGCTTATCAACCAAGGTAAGAAGAAATGAAATCATTAGAAACAACGAAGAAAATATTGTTCTGGTTTTAAGAGCGTAAATGAAGAATGGAAGTAACTATCTATGTCCTAATAAGCACATCAAGATCTAGATAGTTGGTCTTTCCATGACATATATGGCACTTTGGCCGTACAAGAACAGAAGATTAACAAAAAGAAAATATCTCTTAGAGGTCTTTGGCTCTTGTTTCAGAGGAGAGAGAAAAGGCAAAGAAGAGTTCATCCAAAGACGACTCAAAAAGAAAAGAAAAACAAATCCTTGGTGATCCAGAGCGAGTTAGAACTAGAGGATTCTGATACAAAAGATGATGTTTTAAGTGCCTTTGAACGGTCCTTGTCCCCAATAACCAACAAAATTTCAAGGAAGTTTGTCAAGAAGCCTTATGAAAAGGAATGTAGAAGAAAGTACAGATGGGAGAGATACCAGAAGAACTCCTTAGAATATAAACCAGTCAAATATTATGAGAACTAAGACAAGAAGGAAGAGATGAAAAAGTTAAAGAAAAGTTCAGAGACCTCTACGTGTTGCAAATATGGAAAATCAGGCCACTTTGCAGATGATTGCAAAGGCAAACTGGTCAAAGATGCAAAATATTATAAGAACAAGTAAGGCCACTTTGCAGATGATTGCAAAGGCAAACTGGTCAAAGATGCAAAATATTATAAGAACAAGTACAAATACAACAATAGGAAGAGGATCTTAATAGCTGAAAAAGAGTATTGGATCTCTAACTCCATCTCTGAAGAAGAAAATGATAAAGGACTTGTATGCATGATGGCCAGAACCTCTAAAGACACCATCTATGAAGCTTATATCTCTGACTCTGAAACCAAGATATGTTCTAACTCTCAATTCCCTACCACTGACCTTGAGATGGTTGTTAATCAACTCCCTTAGGTTTTTTTAAAATTAAACAAAAGTTGAAATTTGAAAAGAGTGAAAGAAAGAAAGTAGAAAAGGAAGCAAACTTTGTTGAAAGAGAAACAAACATTTTAACAGAAGAAAATAAGGTCGTTGAAGAAGAGAAAAGGAGGGTGGAAAAACTAAGAAAAATAGAAGAAGAAAAGTTTTTGGAGAAAACCAAGAAATCTCAAAAGACTAGGAAGAAAAGGAAAAATAGCTAAATGCCTCTGAGTCTAAAAGACTTAATTGCGTTGCTCTTAGAAACTTCTTCTAGAAGGAAAGATAACTGTTACACAAGAGACTCATGACAAATGAATTTTTGATCAAAAAGTACAGAGATGCATCAGATAAGTATGAGAAAAAAAACTGTCAAATGGACATATAAGGTATGGGTTCCAATGATTTTGAATCCCTCATATGATACAAGAAAACAAGCATTGAATCAAATTTTAGAATCGAAACTCTTCAAAAACCAGACATTCCATCTTTGGAAATGCTTCATGTGGATCTTTGTGGTCTAATTTCATCCCAAAGTCTCTCTTGGAAAAAGTATATCCTTGTTCTTATAGATGAATTCCCAAGATATACTTGGGTAGAATTATTAAGAAAGAAATCTGAAGTCCTAGAGATATTGGTCATGTTGCTCAAGAAAATACAAGTATTGCTTCAATGCAACGTCCAAATGCTGAGAAGTGATAAAGGCAGTGAATTAAAGAATGCTAAAATTGATTAGTATCTAATCAATGAAGGCATTACACAGAAATTCTCCTTATCAAGAACACTACAACAAAATAATGTTGCGGAAAGATGGAACAGCACCCTTGTTGAAGCTGCAATAACCATGCTTGCCTCTTATACTTTGCCTATCTCATTTTTAGGTAGAAGCTATATCTTCAACTTGTTTTACTCAAGACAGATCTATCATTAACAAAAGATTTCTTGAAGCACCATATGAACTTGTAAATCAAAAAAGACCTAAAGCGAAATTCTTTCATGTCTTTGGTTAGATGTTACATTTTAAATGACAAAGATCATCTAGGAAAGTTTGATAAGAAAGCAGATGAAAGCATCTTTCTTGGATATTCTTTGAGCTCTAAAGCCTCCAGAATCTTTAACAACAGAACCATAATGGTATATGAGAGCATCATTATGACTTTTGACAAAAAAGTTCTAATGACTTTTGAACAATTCAGTTTAGGACTCAAACCTAACCAAGAGACTTTTGACTCCTCTTGTTCCAAGTCCAGAGATTCAAAACTCAATTTATTATTTAAAGATTTGTTTGATGAAGAGGATATCTCTATACAATCTTTACAGAAAAATATTTCGACCAGAGATAGTCCACATCTCAAAGCTTACTCCAAAGTTTTTACAAGCAAAAGGTAATATTCCTAATGACTCCTCTATTACTCACCTCCTGTTACATTTGTTTCTTCAGATTCAGAGACAAATCATACATCTGGAAGACATCATTCTAAGAGGGAGAAAGCAAGGACATCTTCACCAACTCAAAGCTTAAATGAATAAATACCTTGTAGCCAACAAAAAGAGGAAAAACAAATTGCTTAGGTTATGTTTGGCAAACTAGCTGATAAGCTAGCTGGTGGCTGATAATATAGCTGGTAGCTGATAAGTTAGGTGATGAACAAATCATATTTGGCAAAGGTAACTGATAAGAATGAAAAATGATCAAAAAGGAAATCTTGAAAAATTAATCAATTATAGTATTTTAAAATATAATTGAAACAAATCTCTAATACTATAATATT
>NC_037537.1:1124964-1131749 GCF_001531365.2 Cynara cardunculus var. scolymus | reverse complement strand
ACATAAATAAATGACATAAAGTAAAGACATGAATGTAAATAACGGAAAATAAATGACGGAAAGTAAAGACGAAAAATAAATACGGAAAGTAAATGACAATAAAGAAATAAATAAAAGACGAAATGTAAATAACAATAATTAAAAGCTTGTAAATACTAATAATAAGATGAGAGAGTTTTTGGAAGTACAAAATGGAACCACAATCGTCCAGGAGGTGTATGGAAAAGAGAGGACAAAGGCCTTCTTTTATACCCACCAAATGAAGAAAAGACAAAAATAAAAGGAAGTACAAAGTACAAGTGAGAAGACTAGAAAAAGGAGATATCATCTCCATCAAAACAAGTCAACCAAAAAGTCTTCTCCACATCATTTCACCAACTGTTAAGGGTCCAAAACGAGGGCTTCTTCAGCTCAGACCTCCATCCAAGACAATGGCTTAACCAATAAGTACTTCTTCAAAAAGCCAAAATACAGTCGGGCAATGCTGTTGGAATGCTGCAGCATTACAGTGCAGTGTAATAAGTCAAAAGATGTTATCTACTCCAACTTGTTGTAAAAACAGATTCATCATCACAATTAGCTCCAAACATAACAAATGGAAAATAAAGAAGTAAAAATGACTCAAGGTTGGGATAAACTATGAAAATCTTCCTATTAAACATAAGAAATAGGTACTTTAAGCATATAATAAACCATGCTTATCATACCCCCAAACTTAAAGTGTTGCTTGTCCCCAAGCAACCAAATGACAACAAAAAATGACTCAATATAATAAGGTATACAAGATTAAGGCATTAAGTGCACACATAAAGCATCGCATATCATTTATGAACATCATAGTCTTTCATAAATTTTTAGCAAATCATTCATAGCCTACTTTTCATGTATGAACCATATGCTAGCACTAGTCTTTTCTCTAATGAACTCAACACACCTCTCCTTGAAAGGGTCAATAGGACTTGTTTAAGGCTCTCYTCTCTTTGGCTATTTTCTTTTCTCACTTTGCCTTTTTCACTTATGCTTCATCATTCAATTTTTTTAAATTTTTTTTGGCACTATGTGCTCTTTATAAAGCATGCACATTGCCCCTATGGGACATTTTTGTGCTAATAAAACAGATTCCACAAAGGCCTTAGAGCTTTGCTCTTTTGGTTTGGAATTTTGGCCTTTGTGGTATATCCTCCCCCAAACTTGGACTTTTGACAATGCCCTCATTGGCTATGTTGGTGGAAAGTGTATAAGGCCACAAGGGGCTTCTTTGAGAGTTAAATGAAGAATGGCCTAAATCATACCCAAATGTGTATTGGTGTGTGAGTAAAGTTTGGTTCAAGAAAAGACATATGCTAGTTCTAACAAGAACACTATTTAGTAGATGAATGGCTATTTACCCTCAAATTTATTTAGGCTATGATATCAAGAACTATAAGCAATGATCATGTAATCAAGTATGAAAATAAAGCTAAAAATTAAGAAAACTATCCCAAGACTCAAATAAAAATGAAAGTTGGAAGCTAAAGATGAATGAATGAACCTGTCCTACTCCAAGGGAGTAGGCTGTGTGGCATGCGGTTCCATGGCTGCATCCATGGCTGCATCTTTGAGTTGTTGGTTCTTCTTCTTCAACCTCTTGTTCTCTTCTTTGAGGCTCTTCATCCTCTTCTCCATTTTCTTCACCTTCATGCTCACCATCTTCTCCATTTTCTACTTCATTTCTTTCATCTCTTTCGCTCATTGATGGTGAGGAACTATTATTACTAAGTTCCACCATCTCAGGTTCTGCATTTGGAGCCTTTACAGCCGCTCCTCGTCGGTTACTTCTTCGCACAGGTACATTCGTCAGTGGTGGGTCTCGAACAGCCGGCCTTTTAACTCTTGCCATGGTTGTGATGGAAAAGATGAAAGATGAAAATGAGGGAGGAGAAATGGTGGAAAATAGTAAGTGACCAAGGGTGATGGAGGTTGGCTTGGGACGGTGATGGGAGTTGGTTTATAGAGTGATGGAGGGAGTGATGGAGGGAAAAATGGGGGTGATTGAAAAGGTGGGTTAAGAAAAGGTGGTAGTTTTAATGATGGTTTCTTAGGAGTACTTAGTGGGTTTAAGAGGTTACCAGCCGGCGGTTTTGTAAAAGAGGTACAAGGTCATTAAAACAAAAGCCTCCTCATTAATTGAGATAAAACCCTCCAAACCCAACCTATCATCTTGTGACCATTTTTACTCTTTGACTGAAAAGTGAGTGATGATGGTGTAAGAGGGTGTAAGAGGTTGTGCAAGGTACCATGTACCTTCTTGTACTATCTTGTACTATCATAAGACCTACACCTTGGTTTAATCCTTAACCCATCTTTCCTCCTTTCTTTCTTTTTCAAAAACCAGCGCCAAATTTCGCCAACACCTTAAAAACAATCTTTTTCAAGAAAAGTTTTAACAATAAAAGCTCAACCCACTTTTTCCAGTTCACACATAGCTGCAGGTCTATAATGCTACAGCATTATGAGCTGTTCACCAAACTTTTATTCAAAAACACACCAAACTATGAAAACTTTAAAACACAACCAACCTATGAATTTGAAATTTATTTACAAACAAAGGTGGACTTTTAAGAAGTCCAAGTGGGATCTTTCAGATTTCAACAGGGAGCAGCACAACTCTCAGAATGATGTTTTGAGACTGTTGCCGGATCATGGTACGCTTTTACCCTTTGGCCATTAACCTTGAAAATAGAATTATCTTCCGGGTTTACCAAATCCACTGCTCCATAAGGATAAACTTTAGAAATAAGAAAAGGCCCAGACCATCTAGACTTAAGTTTTCCAGGGAATAACTTTAGTCTAGAATTAAACAAAAGCACATGTTGGCCTTCTCTTAATTCTCTGTGTTGGATTTTACTGTCATGCCATTTCTTTGTCTTTTCCTTATAAAGTTTGGCATTCTCATAAGACAACAATCTATGTTCATCCAACTCACAGAGTTGTAACATCCTTTTCTTTCCAGCATCATTGAAAGACATATTGAGCTCTTTGATTGCCCAATATGCTTTGTGCTCTAGTTCTAAAGGCAGATGGCAGGCTTTTCCATAGACTAGCTTGTATGGGGACATACCAATTGGTGTTTTTGGTTGGTCTATCATGAGGATTCTCTTATCTGGGAAGGTCTCTATAATGTCACCTCCTCCTATCTCAGGTTTCTCTAACCTAGATAATTGGTCTGCTATCTAATTCTCCACACCCTTCCTAACACGTATTTCCAAAAGTTCAAAGGCTGACACCTCTACTGGCATAGAATGATTGCCTATTGCCTCTATTTCCTCAACAATTTCTTCTTCTAATTCCTCTACACTCTCTTCTTCCAACTTAAGATTTTCATGAATTCCTTCTTCAACAGCCTCTTCTTCTATTTCAGTTATGCCCGAACACTCTTCCAGATAATCAGGATATTTTAAGGAGTTGAAGACATTAAATGTGACCTTTTGATCTTGAAGCCTCATGGTCAACTCTCCTTTCTGGACATCTATCAAAGTTCTTCCGGTGGCTAAGAAAGGTCTTCCTAAAATAATCGGAATGTCCTTATCAGCCTCAAAGTCTAATATGATAAAATCTGTCAGAAATATGAACTTATCAACCTGTACTAACACATATTCTATCTTTCCTTTGGGGTATGCAATGGACTTATTTGCTAGCTGAAGTGTAACTATGGTAGGTCTAGCCTCTCCTATGCCTAAGGTGTTGAAAACAGACAAGGGAATAAGGTTAGTACTAGCTCCTAAGTCACATAAGGCTTTCCATATCTCCTTCCCACCTATTGAACAAGGAATGGTAAAACTCCCTGGATCTTTAAGCTTAGGGGATATGCTATTGGTCAAAAGTGCACTACATCCTTCGGAAAGAGCTACAGTCTCATACTCAGTCAACTTCTTCTTCTTGCTTAAGATGTCMTTCAGAAACTTAGCATAACTAGGCATTTGCTCAATTGCCTCAACAAGGGGTATGTTGATGTACAATTCTTTGAACACATCCAAGAACTTCTTAAAATGCAATTCCTCTTTCTGATTCCTYAACCTTTGGGGGTAAGGAACATAAGGAGGGACTGGTTTTATCACATTCTTGCTTGAATGTGTTAAGCAAGATGGGTCTTGAATGCCTTGAGTCTTTGTGGTGCACTTTGGAGGTTCAGATGGAGTCTTAGCATCAAGCTTAGGGGTCTCTAAAACCTCAGTCCCTTCTGATTTTTTTAAAACATCATCTGAAAATAGTAAGGGATAGTCTGATCCAGGGGGGACAGAAGTGGTGGTCTCAGATGCTTGCTTCTCTAAAAGTTGGACCAGTCTTTCTTTGGCAGGGATCAATGTTATAGCATCAGTTTTTGACAAAATTGGTTTACGATCTTTTTGCATGGCCTCTGTCAATTCCTTCCCACTTCTCAAGGTCACTTCTTTCACATGTTCCTTTCCTAAGGCTCTCGGGACTTCTGTGTTATTAGGCAAAGTACCAAGGACTCTATTGGTCTGATTAAGTGCAAGTTGACTGACTTGGGTTTCCAGATTTCTGATAGCAGCACTTTGTTGATTAAAAAGATATTGATTTTGAGAGTTTTGTTGGGTTATCAAAGCTTGATTTTGAGCTTGAGCATGCGTAAATAACCCTTTTATCATTGCTTCCAAAGAAGATGATAAATCAGCCTGTGGAGGTGGCTTGTTTTGAAAAGGTGGTTGGGAATTCTGAAAACTTTGTTGGTGAGAGTTAGAACTGTTTCCATGATGTTGAGGTTGGAAATTAGAAGTTCCTTGTTGTTTAGGTGCGGGTGGATTTATACATGGACTGGTCCAAGAAAAATTCGGGTGTTGTTTCCAACTTGCATTGTAATTGTTGGTATTATGAACAAAGTTTATGGATTCAGAATTATGAGGACAATGTTCATACGAGTGTTCCCCACCACAGCACACACATTGCACAGAGAGGACTGTTGGAACAGATGTGTTAGCAGCTTGTTGTACTCCTTGACCAAAAGTTAAATTTTTCAATAAATTGGTCATGGAGGTGAGCTGAGCTGTTAATGCAGTATATGCATCCACCTCATGTATTCCGACAGTCTTTTTCTGTGGCTGGGCACGTGGGTCAGCCCAATGCCCATTGTTTGCTGATATCTTTTCTAGGATCTCATATCCCTCATTATAGGTACTGGCTGTAAAGGCTCMSCYTGCAGTCGCRTCGARYATTTGTTTTGCCATGGGACTTAACCCATTGTAAAACGTCTCAAGTTGAATACAGTACAGAATGCCATGGTGTGGGCATTTCCTCAACAGCTCTTTAAACCTCTCCCACGCGTCAGGAACAACTTCATCATCCAGTTGTTTAAAAAGACAGATTTCGTTTCTGGATTTGGCGTTCCTTGTCGGTAGGAAATATTTTCGCAAAAATTTCTCCGCCATGTTACCCCATGACGGCACAGATCCTGGTGTTAAAGAGTTAAACYATGCTTTTGYCYGATCCCGTAATGAAAATGGAAATAAGGTAAGTCTGAGAGCGTCATTTGACACTCCTGGGATCAGGAAGGCATCTGTGATTTCCATAAAAGACTTTAGATGAGAATGGGGGTCTTCTGAGGGCAGTCCAACAAATTGACCATTAGTCTGTAACATATGAAACATTATCGGTTTTAGCTCAAAATGGAGAGCTGTCATGTGTGGTCTAACTATCTCAGAATCTAATTGCTCAAAGTATGGGATAGCATAATCCATGATCCGTCCATTTTTTGAATTTGCCAGATTAATGATATTTGGAGTTTATGCCCTTTGTTGCTCAGTCGGGTCAGACTCAGTGTCCAAATTATTCTCATTCTCATGATGTGGGTTTCCTTGATGAAAATTCGGAAAAGGTGGTATTTGCCCAAAAATTGGCGGTTGGTTTTCCAAACATGGTGCTTCCGGAATATTGGGAGCAGGTAACTCCATGTTGGGAGGGAGTAGAGCCAGAAATGCTCTCTGAGCCCTCCTTCTATGGTGAAACGTTCTCTCAATGTCTGGATCAAATTCGAAAAAAATCCCCGCGATGTGTTCTTCGCATACACCACTTTTCAAAAACGGGTACAAGAAAAATCAAATCTTTTACATTTCTCAAAAGAAAACTTTAAGCTTGCCAGTCCCCGGCAGCGGCGCCAAAAACTTGGTCGGTCAAATYCTTTACCTTTAGACTTAATGAAATTGGGTCACAAAGCAAGTATACAATACGGCCCAACGTCGTCTTTCCAAGTAATAAAGTGGTACAAGTACCGGAATATCGTCCACAGGGATTGGAGCAAAAGTTAAATAAGAGTCCAATAAAAGAAAAGATTTCAGAAGACGAAAACGAAGACTTTAGTTTGATTTCGAGTTAACACAAGTAATATAACAGAATAATAAAGCGGAATAATAAAGCATAGTAATAAAGAAGAATAGTAAAGGTGAATAATAAAGGTAGCATGGGTGTAAGATTTGGGGTGAAACGTAAACACGAAATCCAGCAGACAAAGCTGTAGAAAGACCGGTCCCACCATTTATCTTGAAGGTATTCCTCTCGGACTTCACCTTTGCATTATATTATAGCTTTGCACCCATATCTCTATGTGGTGTTCGGACCAGGGGATAGTGACAAAATGGTGTCTTCAAGATATATGGCTAAACAAATCTCTTTGTTAAAAATCACTCTTTCGAGCTGATTCCCATATCATTCAAGTTGGCGTGTTCTTGATAGTTCATCTCTGAATCTATCACACTTTGACACTTTTAGAGAGTGACCAACCCGTCGGGAGT
>NC_037537.1:1093513-1124594 GCF_001531365.2 Cynara cardunculus var. scolymus | reverse complement strand
GGAAAATAAATACGGAAAGTAAATGACAATAAAGAAATAAATAAAAGACGAAATGTAAATAACAATAATTAAAAGCTTGTAAATACTACTAATAAGATGAGTGAGTTTTTGGGAGTACAAAATGGAACCACAATCGTCCAGGAGGTGTATGGAAAAGAGAGGCCAAAGGCCTTCTTTTATACCCACAAAATAAAGAAAAGACAAAAATAAAAGGAAGTACAAAGTACAAGTGAGAAGACTAGAAAAAGGAGATATCATCTCCATCAAAACAAGTCAACCAAAAAGTCTTCTCCACATCATTTCACCARCTGTTAAGGGTMCAAAAYGAGGGCTTCTTCAGCTCAGACCTCCATCCAAGACAATGGCTTAACCAATAAGYACTTCTTCAAAAAGCCAAAATRCAGTYGGGCAATGYTGTTGGAATGCTRCARCATTACAGTGCAGTGTAATRAGTCAAAAGATGTTATCTACTCCAACTTGTTGTAAAAACAGATTCATCATGACAATTAGCTCCAAACATAACAAATGGAAAATAAAGAAGTAAAAATGACTCAAGGTTGGGATAAACTATGAAAATCTTCCTATTAAACATAAGAAATAGGTACTTTAAGCGTGTAATAAACCATGCTTATCAAGCCCTATAAGATCCAAACTCGATAAATGTCATGCAGGAAGAGCTCATATAATTTTAGAGAAACAAGGTATTGTAACCATAAACATTCCAAAACATGTTGCTAAAGGATATTTCCAAAAAAAAAATAAGGTATTGACTTTGATGAGACAGTTGCCCTTGTTGCAAGGCTTGAGACAATTACAATTTCCTTAGTATTTGCAAGACAGAAAGAATTCAAAGTTTATCAAATGGATGCCACGTTAGCCTTTCTGAATGGTAAACTACAAGACGAAGTATATGTCTAGAAACCATCTGGGTTTGAGAGTGTAAAATTCCCAAATCATGTCTACTTTCACAACAAGGCTCTGTATGACCTCAAACAAGCATCAAGAGCATGATTTGACCCTCTCTCAAATTTTCTAACTGATAATGGTTTTGAAAGAGGTACAATTGACACAATGTTTTTCTAAAAAAGGTAACAAATGACCTTCTTCTAGTGCAGATATATGTAGACGATATTATATTTGGTTCTATTAACCCAAAGTTTTGTGATAAGTTTTTAGAATTGATGATAAGTAATTTTTAGATGATCATGATGGGAGAATTAAGTTTCTTCCTTGGACTTCAAATAAAACAATCTCCATAAGGCATATTTATTAATCAAGCAAAACATGTCACAGGTCTTCTGAAGAAATATATGTTCTCTGAATTTACATCATTGAAAACTCCAATGGCCACTGGATCTAAATTAGGTTATGACCTCTCTGAGAATCAGTAGATATTAAGAACTATGGAGGTATGATTGATCATTTGTATACTTAACAGCAAGTAGACCAGATACAAATTTTGCTACATGTCTTTGTACTAGATATCAAACAAATCCAAAAGAGTCACACTTATTTACAGTCAGTAGGATCTTTAGATACTTAAGAGGCACGCTGTTCATGGGTCTCTGTTATTCAAAGAACTCTGGCTTTAAACTAATAACATACACAGATGCATATCAAGTAGGTTGCAAACTAGATAGAAAAAACACATCTGAAAGTTGTCAACTACTTGGTGACAAGCTAGTGAGTTGGAAATCCAAGAAGCATAATTGCGTCTCAACATCTACAGCAAAAGCAAAATATATAATTGTTGTTAGTTGCTGCTCTCAAGAAAAATGGATGAAGATTCAACTTAAAGATTATGGCTTCGAATATGACAAAATTCCAATTCACTATGATTGCAGAAGTGTTATCGCAATCTCTGCAAATCCAGTGCAACACTCCAAGATGAAACATATCGATGTCAAATATCATTTCATCAAGGAACGACTGAGATGTAATTTTTCTCAACCGACTGCCAACTTGTTGATTTGTTCACAACGACTCTTGATGAAAGAGGTTCAAAATTTTGATCAGCAAGATGGGTATGCTCAATATGTCTACTTATACTAATTTCTCAAAAGACAGAGCTTCTGGTTGTATAGACTAAAGCTTCTAGATTTCTTTTTACTAAGCATAGCTTATGTTTTCTTAAAAATGGCATATTTTTTTATAACTCATTTGACCAGAGCTTCTAATTGAACTAACCAGAGCTTTTGAACATCATTCATAAGCATATTCCTTTATAATTTTAATCTTTTGTCAATCCAGAATCTCTGGCTATACTATCCAAAACTTTTGAAATGATACTTCTATTACTAAACGAAAGAGTTATACATAGGGACTTTTTCCTAGAAAATTCTTCACTAAAGGGTGATTCGTTAAAAAACTGTCACAAAAGTTGGTGGGTAAATTTTTGGTGGATAATTTAAATTAGTGAACGATTATCCAAGCATTTTTTGAGTGATCCGTTGGTTTTTTCTTGTAAAACATTGGATTTTACCGAATTTTTGATATTTTCTAGGTAATCTGTCGGTAATTACGAACTGAAATTTCCCTGAATGAATTTTTTGAGTAAAAGTCATTTGTTTTATCGTGTTCAAAGCAAAATCCTATACAAAACTTGTGTAGTCAATTCTTGACGGATTTCTTGATCAAACGTTTTACCCATCTATCCAGAGTTTCTACCTTTATAGTCTAGAGCTTCAGGAACTATAAATTGCTCAATTGCGTAATCTTTGATAAGCAATAGCTTTTGTCTCTATAGAGCAGAACCTCTGAAGTCTTTCGAAATATGTTTTGAGCATATTCTACTAATATTTGGTCCAAACATAATTCAAGGGGGAGCATATATTGTTTGTTCGAAGGGGAAGCATAATAGATTCAGACTTTAAATAATTTCAAATTTATTTATTTTTAACTCAAGAAGGATGCTCAAGTGTGGAAAAGACAAAATCTCTTTTAGGTACAAAAATTTTCAAGACTTGAACACTCAACTTGATAATCCAGAGCTTCTATTTGTACTATTCAGAGCTTCTGGAAAATCAATTTGCTTGATTCACGCTTCTTTCTTACCAAAAGTTGCTTTTTCAAACATTTTCAAATCACTCTGCAAGTTCTTTGTCCAGAGGCACAAATGATCAATATCCAGAGGTTGTGTTTGTACCGAACCTCTTCTAAACAGAAACATTTGTACGGATTTGCATCTATTGATCACAGTGCGAGTCGTATACCAAAGTGACTGTCATGTCTCTTTATATATTCCTTTGGTAACGATTTTATGGCGTGCCTATTTTATTGGAACCACCAAGCCATGTGTCAAATTCTGACGGTGTCTGTTAGAAAATGTTTCATTTCAACTATCCATGCCAATTTGGTAAAATACTTGAGTACTCGTTTTGTTATAGAAAGATTAATTTGAGCCCTACTTCAATTTTACGCTCTCAAATTACACTCATCATTTTCTGATCCTTGTAAGATTCATGGCCACGATTAATGATATGACTAGGATTTTATCTTCATCTTATTCTTCATATTGATTAATTCTTATTCCATTTAAAAATCGTTTTTATCTAAATTGCTTATGTGTTTCATATTTTGTTTAGATCATTGATTCAATATGAGATCTAGGATCCAAAAAATACAGAGAAGGGATTGTTCAGGTTCCATAAGTACACCAGCCTGAACCGTTTGACTATGTCTTTGGGTTCAAGGGAAATGACATCTACTCTAGGGACTCTACCGGTAAAGACTTGTTTGAGGTGGGTGTGGGTTCCGGAAGAGTTGAGGGGCAGGCGATCAATTTGAGGCACCAGTGATAGAGTTGAGGCGCAAGCAATGAGGATTTAGTTAAGGGTAGGCAATAGATTTGAGGGGTAGGTGATAAGTTTGAGGCACATGTTTTAGATTTGAGGTGCCATCGATATATTACACACACATACATATACAAGGAAAGGTTCATTTGAGAAGTGGTAAACTTATTAGAAGTAAAAAAGTGATCCCAACCCTTCATCTTGTCAACATTTACGGTTTTGATCGTAAATTACCAGATAATTCCTTACATACATATGTAAAAGATAGAGAGGTAGTTTCCTAACTTTTACAAATAGGTGGCAAACGGGTTCATATGTGAACCCATGTAATTTACATATGAACTTTATGTTCATATGTGAACCCATGTAATTTACATATAAACTATATATTCGTATCTGAACCCCTAAATTAGTTTACATATGAACTATTTAACTGATTCATATATGAATCAGTTAAATAGTTCATATGTGAATCATATTGGCTCATATATGATAAGTTAATTAGTTCATATGTGAATTACAAGGTTTCATATATGAATCAGTTAATTAGTTCATATATGAATCGATTAAAATAGTTCATATGTTAATTACACAAGTTCACATATGAACATATAGTTCATTTGTTAATCACATAGATTCATATGTGAACCCGTTTGCCGGCTATTTGTAAAAGTTACGAAACTACTCCATCTATTTTTTCCCATAGCCATAATTTTTAACCAGCCAAAGTTGCAATTACTGACCAGTCAAATCCGATCTTGACCGTATGAAAAGTTATGATCACTTCATTACTTCTCAAATATTTAATACTTCTCAAAATAACATTGGCTATATTTATATTTATATTTATAATAAAAACATAAAATATAATTTAAATCAATTAAATAATCAACAAACAATAAAAAAGGGTAAATGGTACAATAAAGAAAAAAAATGGTAAATTAGAAATTTGGTCCCTACAGTTTTGGAAAAATGGTAAAATAATCAAATAACGCTAAAAAGATCAGGTCGACCTCATAGTTAATGGATAAGTTGGACGGTCATTAGTGTGAGGGACCAAATCCAATCCAAATTGTATAGGTGAAGGGTTCTATTATTATAATAAACAAAGATAAAGGATTAATTTTGTAACAACTGACAAACCTCAGGAACCAAATCAGTATTTTACTCAAAAGAAAAAGATAAACCATAGGGACGAAAACAATAATTTACTCTATAATATAATAAAAAAGAAAAAGATAAAAAAAAGGTAAAATGATCCAAATACCCTTCAGTTAACTAACCTTTTCTAACTAAACTTACTCAAAGGAATCAAAAGTGAAATAAAATTGCAACCACAGTAACTAAGATCGTAATTAATTTAAGATAGAATAAAAGTTGATAGTGAAAAACAATCACAAATACTTAACATATAATTTACTTTTGGTTTTCAATAAAATATGTTGTTAAAAAAATACAAACTTTATACTATAAAATCTTTTAACAGAAAATGTGAAAAACCAAATAGATCACAAAATATTGTAGTTTATTATACTTTTTTCATTTTAAAAAAAAATATTCATAATAAAAAATACATATGGTTTTAAAAGTATGTATTTATTATATTTTTTAATTAATAAAAAACAATTTTACTCTTAATTATAGAGAGATTTAATCTTATAATCAAGGATAAAATAAGAAAATAAATATTTACTTCTGAAAATAAATACTTAATTTGTGACAATATAAAGAAGTAATAAAGACACTTGTTTTAGGACAAACAAGGAAGTTTTAAAACAATAAAACAATAGTAAAAGATAAACTATATATAATTTGTTTCAATCATGATGAGAAGAAACAATTTATACTTGAAACTATATATGGTTTGCTTCATGTGAGGTCCGGTTGTTTTCGTGAGACCGTTTTTTTATACTTGAAACTCATAGCAAAAACACTGTGAAGGTTACCTTGACAGTGTTTTGCTGTGAAGGTTCAAGTATAAAAAAAAAGTGGTCTCACGAAAACATGTTGGTTTCACGTGATACCAAGTTTGTCTCTCTCTCTCTCTCTCTCTCTATATATATATATATACAAATCTCTCTCTCTATATATATATATAGAGAGAGAGAGAGAGAGAAAGGGGGGGAGTTTACTTTGCAAACCACGCTATTTGTACAAGCCGTACAAATCTCATTTAATCATTCATAATTTTTTATTTTGTTCATTTTTTTGTAATTATGAGAGGTTAATTAATTATTTTTATTGTGGAGGGTGTTCATCATGAATATTATCATCTTCATTATATTAAATTTAAAAAATATACATAAAACAGTTTAATTAAAATTTCATAAGTATTATATGAAACAATTTCATAACCATATATGAAACCATTACTGATGTTTTTGCTTCTGTTCAATACATAATGACTGAAGCTAATTTTGGTTCCATCAAAAAAAGTATTATATGAAACAATTTCATAAGATTAAATAATATTATGAAAAAATTTCATAAAATTAAACAATGAAATCAATAGATGAAGATGGTTTGTACGGTTTATACAAGTAAAGGTAGTTTGTATTTGATCGTTCATCTCTTTCTTTCTCTCTCTCTCTCTCTCTCTCTCTATATATATATATATATATAAAGATGGTTTGTACGGTTTTATACAAATAAAAGTGGTTTGCATTTGATCGTTCATCTCTCTCTCTCTCTATATATATATATATATTATTTTGAAATACGTACGGAATAGATGTTAGTTTTACGTAATAATAAAAAAAGACATCATAAAGTTATCTTAAATTCTCATAACTTGTTTGTAAAAAGATCCAACAGTTAATTCAACATAGTTAAACCAAATTTCTAACCACAAAATATTTCCTTAATAAAACAAAGTGGAGGAAACTAAAAATTACAAAACACCGTCAATATGTTGAGTATCATTTACGATTTGTAATGGAAAATACGTCATGTTTGCAATAAAAAACTATATAACACCAATCCAACACTATACAGTACGTAAGAATTACGTAATCTTAATATCTCTACAGTGAACCTACGTAGAAGGATACGACAGCACGAATGTCCCTTTGAGGGTTCCGTGTAAGAATGCCACCTTATAGTTCACACTACTAATATCATTCACCATCCAATAATCTCATAGAACCTTAATCCCCAATTTAAATAGAAATAAGGAAGGAAACACATAGAAGACTGATGATCTTACCTGAAAATAGAGATGCGGTTCCGTTTTATCTTCTTTCTCAAGGAAACACACACACACATATATTTTTTGGCATGATTTTTTTTCCATGAAATGTTAAAATTTAAGATATTGTTTCACATATATGTGTTTCATAATATTTGTAATTCACATCCATTTGTTTCACATTGTGAAACTTTTTTTTTTCATAAATTCTTTGTTTCACCAAGTTGACCAATGTGAATTTTTTTTCACCATATGAACACCAACATATATGACATAATAGCTAAAATCATTGTTTTTGATTGAAAAATATCATGTAAAAGATATTTTTATATCGGTTCTCACAGTTTTGTAACATTTTGTGGTTCTCATTTGATTATCGTCCGGCATACATACATACATACATACATACATACATACATACATACATACATACATATACATACATACATATATATATATATATAGGGTTTGGTTCCGATAAGAATGAAAGATATGGTGATAAGTACAAGAATAAATCTTCATATGTGGATCAATTCTAATTGAACGTTAACACTAATGAGATGCATCGATATGTGCCGGATCAATTCTCTTCTAAATTGAAATTCATGGTTGGGCATGAAATTAATAGTGATCAAGGGTTCAGATTCTTTTTTACGCTTCTAACACGATCTTTCGTATATATATATATATATATATATGTGTGTGTGTGTGTGTGTGTGTGTGTNGGGGGGGGGGGGGAACGGGTTCATATGTGATTAGTTTAAATGTGAACTATTTAACTGATTCATAGATGAACTCATAGTTGCATATACGAATCAGTTGTATAGTTTATATGTGAATCAGTTAATTAATTAATTAATATGTGAATCACAAGGGTTAATATATGAATCAGTTAATTAGTTCATATATGAATAAGTTAAAATAAATGTATTGTCAATTGTTTTGTCTCAATGGACTTAGAAACTATTTTGCGTGCTCACCTAATGTTATATACACTTACTATAAAGTTCGTGTTTGTCAAGAGTTATGGGCTTTTATGCCCCAAAAGTATTAATTGTAACAAAATTTTGACGACCATTTACAATAAACCAGGAGAAATGTTTTTTGCAATTGACTTGTTGACTTTGATAACCAAAAAAAATTGAAAACTTTCAGACAGAAGACTGAATTGATTCATGTGTATTATAACCCAAAAATGAGTCAAGATCGTACATTATACTGGAACCAACGGTTTGAGCCAACATGTAAATTGATTTTGATTGCTAATTCAGCCTTGAGGATTCTCTTTATAGGTCGCTAGCTCAAGTTTTCTCATTGTCATTGGAGATTTTTCTGACTGTCTCAAGACTTCATGGAATTAGTCAATATGTAGAAACTGATCCAGACATCCATGATTAACAAAAAGAAAATCAAATCGAACTGATATTGTACACAAAATATAGAGAACTTAAGAGTCAAAATTAAATTCAAAACCTATATATGAACTATTAGTTCATATGTAAATCACAAGGGTTCATTTGTGAATCAGTTAATTCGTTCATATGTGAAACACATAGGTTCATAAATCAGTTAAAATAATTTGTGTGTGAATTACACGAGTTTACATATGAACATATAGTTCATATGTGAATCACATAGGTTCATATATGAACTCGTTTGCCGTCTATTTATAAAAGTTACGAAAATACTCTCTATTTTTCACATAACCGCAATTCTTGACCAGTCAAAGTCACAACTATTGACCAGTCAAATTTGATCTTGACCGTATGAAGTGCTAAGATCACTTATTTACTTTTCAAAATAACCTTTAGTGTGTGTGTGTGTGTGTATATATATATATGTGTGTGTGTGTGTGTGTGTGTGTGTGTGTGTGTGTATGTGTGTGTATAAATAAGGTTCACGGAAAAATCCCAAAAAATAAAAAACTGAGTAACACGCTGATAACCATTAATATGAACAGTATGCATATGTACATACAAGTAAATTATATTGGTGATCCCTATGGTTTGCTCAAATTTTGGATTTGCTCTCTAAATGAACTATCTACACTAAAGGTCCCTGACTTTTTAATTTTATAACACTGATGGTCCTTGGAGTTAACACTATCGGTTAAATCATATTAATATAAGAAAATACTCAATCAATCGAACTCATATATATAGATTATAATTAAATTTTGAATTAAATAAATTATAAAAGAACCTTTAAATTTTATAGTTTTCAATTTGAAACTTATAGAGATAATGATAATATTGTTGGACAGTTGTAACTCCTAAACTATGTGTACGTATATTTGTGATAATATTCCCTCGCTGATCCGTCGCCTATAGCATCACTCACAAGCTTTTGACTGACGGACGATCAGCGATGGAAGACCCTTTTAACGACGGATCAACGAGAGAATAATCCCTTGCGGATACTCTTCATTTTTGTAGTGACAGGTAAAGGATTGTAACTCATTCCAACAATTTCATTGTAACCTATCTACTTATTTGAGTATAATACATCACCTAGGATTCATTAGAGAACGTACATAGCTGTAACTCTATGGATGTAACACTCCCAGAATCACATTTGCATATAACAAAGTATTTCATATATCAAGAAATTATCAATGAGAATTAACAAAAGTCTTATAAACAATATATAATGCATTTGGTACTACCTTATACTGCATAAAGTTTTAAATTCATAAAAACAAATCTTAATGTATAGGGTACTACAATATTATGCATAAAGTCTAAAAATTGTTGAATCTATACTCCCGGCTCCCAAAGATATCGATTCCTTTCTCCCAGGCAACGATTCCTTCTCCCAGACAACGATTTCTTCTCCCAAGGTAAGGCAGCGACGCACGTTCTTGATCACTTCATCAAGGTTAGTTCTCTATTCTTCTATCAATCTCTACTCTCAATCAATCTCCCACTTACTTGAACCTATCCTCTTCTGAAATCGACTGGAATCGCTCCATTTTAGGTAGCGATTCACTGCTTATCATGGTTAGTTCTCCATTCTTTCTATGGATCACTACTTCTCTACTCTTAATCAATCACCCATTTACTTGAATCGCTCCTCTTCTAGAATCGAGCTAATTGACCCCTCTACTAGAATCGCTCCATTTTTATCCATGTTGTGTACTTTATCCATTGTCCCTTTGTAATTAGGGTAAGGGATCTTTATAACCACTATCTTTGGTTTTATAATTGTTCCTGCATAAAACCAAACTAATCTATTTTTGGTGCAATTTGTCATCCACAATTTATCAAAGGGATTGATTCATATACATGGATCGATTCCTTTTAAAGGGATTTAACTATATAAGTTTTTCTGGAACCTTCTACACACTCTTTAATACTTGGAATTTATATATGTTTGGTATGTTTTCTTGATACGTTGTTTAGTAGGAAGTATGTGGTTAAAGAAAGTTTTCCTTATTATAATCATATCAACTTATAGAGATTGTGAGATAAATCTGACATAATGCACAGGTATGTGTACATGGAGATAGACATACATGCATATACAAATCTGGGGAAGCAAGTGAAAATATAATAAAAAGACCCCATATAATGACTTTCAAAGTCTTCTTCAAGTCATCTTAGGTGCATAACATGATTACCCATTATTATGTTCTGACTTCGAAATAGGGTTACGTGAAACGCAAAACCTGAATTGAACTTAAGTTAGGCAACGAACAAAAAGGGTATCGATGGTTCCTTTCTTAAAAGTCAGTTTCTCAATATACCCAAAACTATTTAGGTGACAGAGCTTGGATGTTTTATATGCCACGATATTGTTCTTGAAGTATTGCCATCATATTGATAGCCATGACATTAGTCTTTTTATCAAATATTATCTTCCTTTTTTAGTATTGGTGGTGGTAATTGCTCTTACTTATTTCATAATAGATCCTACATTAATGTGGTAACTAAAACTCTTGAACAAAATCTATACACATACACACACACACTATACATATATATATACATATAAATTAAGAGAGATGTAGAAATTACATATAGACCATTAAGAATTTAAGTTAAGGGCATGAAGGAAGGTGGTTGAGGATCCCATTAGAGCCATTTATTTGCATGAATGCATCCACTACCACATATGAATGTTTGATTGTAGTTTGGTTTGTGTTTTTTGCTTTTGTTACAAGTTTTTATAGTGTAATTCGTTACATCGATGTGTTTTTTTTTTGTTTGTTTACTATGCTTTGCTTGGGTTTTATTTAAAAATACAAACAATAATAAAAATGGATAGGATATCTAGAAAATAAGGTGCAAAAACATTGAGATGATGGTGGAGGGGCCAATGGAGGGTTGGTTTGGTGTGTTTATATCTTGTTCTGTGCCTTTTTACTTTAAATTTTTGTCCAATGAGATGCCTTTTCCAGTTCAGTATACTCATGCATAATCTTTACACAACATATATATTGATGAAGGGATCAATCTTGCAGGGATCACCATTTACTTACTTTTACATAGGTCATCTTATAGGCTTAAAAAACTCAACTGGACACAGTTTTTTCATCAGCAAGTTTTACTCTTTTGATCATGATATGTTTATCTAATAATGAAAACCAGAATCACAGACATGGAGTTAGTGAGGGACAGTTTAGTCATGTTTTTATATATGAGATGTAAAAACTCCTCAAGGTAGTTTTCTTGGTTTAAATTTTGAGTTCTTATCGCGCCAATCTTTCTTCGGATGTTTCTTAAAATGTTTTCTTGTTTTTTCTGTCTTTAGAGGAGAACTACCGTAAGGAATCAATTTTCCTTGCCTCCTTTTTATTGAGAGATATATCAAATATATATACAAGWATAARCATCAATTACGCCTAAACATAAGCCTACACTTWTTGACTTACTATAATACAAATTATACACAAAATACATCCTAAAAATAGGCTTAATACCCCCCCCCCCCAAGTTGGTGCATGCGGATCACAAGTGCCCAACTTGCTTAATAAGTAAAGAAATTGACTTTTTCCTAACGCTTTAGTAAAGAGATCAGCTATTTGTTCGGTAGTCGGACATGATTAGTACGAATTACGCCTTCTTGGATCGCGTCTCGTACGTAATGACAATCCACCTCTATATGCTTTGTACGTTCGTGAAATACCGGATTCTGGGCAATATATAACGCCGACTGACTATCACAAAATACGTCCATCGCATACGGATGAGCAACTCCCAGGCTACGAAGCAATTCCTTAAGCCATTTCAATTCGGAAGTAACGGCAGTCATCGAACGGTACTCTGCTTCCACAGATGAACGAGATACTGTGTGTTGTTTCTTGGTTTTCCAAGAGATCGGAGAACCACCAAGAAACACGAACCAACCTGTAATCGAGCACCTTGTTAGGGGGCAACTAGCCCAATCAGAATCACACCACCCCGTCAGACGTAAGTCACAATTTGCACGCAGAAGGATACCTTGACCCGGGCAACCCTTCAAATAACGAACCCTACGCAGGGCTGCATCCCAGTGCTCTTGGCGTGGTTGTTGCATAAATTGGGCCAAAATATGGACAGTATAAGCCAAATCTGGACGAGTGAAGGATAGATAGATTAGACGACCMACTAGTCGCCGGTACTTCTCTGGATCCTCAAGGAAAGAGCCTTTGGCGACAGCCAAATGGTGGTTTTGCTCGATCGRAAAACCAGCAGGTTTCGCTCCTAACAAACCAGCCTCTGCAATAATGTCAAGTGTGTACTTTCTTTGACATAAGAATATCCCTTCTGGACTCCGAGCAACTTCAATACCCAGAAAATATTTCAAAACCCCCAAATCTTTCATGTGGAAGCAGTCATTCAAATACTTCTTAAAAGCATTAATAGTAGAAGAGTCGTTCCCCGAAATAATCAAATCATCAACATAAATGAGTACATTAAGTTGAATTTTTCCTTGATGCAGAACGAAGAGTGAATAATCTGAGTACAACTGAGTGAAGCCATACCTTTTTAATGAAGCAGCCAACTTAGCAAACCAACATCTCGGGGCCTGTCGCAAGCCATACAAAGACTTTTTGAGCCGACACACCATACCTGTTTTTTCGACATCGAAGTCAGGTGGAACTTTCATATATACTTCTTCATCGAGATCACCGTGAAGGAAAGCATTATGAACGTCCATTTGATGCAATTCCCAAATTTTCGCAGCTGCAACTGATAAAAAAACGCGTACAGTGACCATTTTCGCAACAGGAGCGAACGTTTCATTGTAGTCAACACCCTCTACTTGATGATTGCCAAAAATAACAAGACGATCTTTGAGACGCTCAATGGTCTCATCAGCATGATATTTTATTTTATAAACCCATTCGCAACCTAGGGCCTTCTTCCCAACAGGTAATTCTTCCATTTCCCATGTTCCATTACCTTCCAAAGCCTCTATTTCTTTCTGCATTGCTTCTCTCCAACCGGAATGTTTCATAGCCTCGTGAAAGGTATGCGGCTCAAACCCTTCATTGACAGCTGCAAGGAATATACGGTGGCGCAAAGAGAATTTATCACAATTCACGAAATGTACTAATGGATACGGAGTACCTGAGGAGCTCGAAGAAGTCGATGAACGTTTAGATGGACTCGATTTTTGTACGGTATGCATGACGTATTCGCGATGCCAGGCTGGAGCACGCCRACTTCTTTGACCATGCCCTAAGACTGATTYGGTGGTCTCATTAGTAGATACAACAGGTTGTTCAACGACCTCACCGACAGCTTCTGCAGTAGGTTGGTGGGCTGTTTCTGTGTCCTGCGTAGTGTCAAGGTACCCACCATCGTCATTCTCCAAATCATCCAAAAATTCAGCATTCATCCTCCCTTCGTCACTAGGCTCCGAATCTCTTGTATTTACACCAAGGCTTTGTTGTTTATTTGCAAACGGAAACTCATTCTCATGAAATTTTACATCTCGTGATACGAAAGTTTCACCCGTTTCAAGGTCATATAATTTCTAGCCCTTTTTACCATGAGGATAGCCAATGAACAGACACTTCCTACTTCTAGGTGCAAACTTGTCTGCTTTAGACTTTTGATTATGAGCATAACAAAGGGATCCAAACACTCTCAATTCGGAGAGACTTGGTTCTTTTCCGAAAAGGATTTCATATGGAGTTTTATTTTCCAATAACCGAGAGGGGGTACGATTAATTAAGTAAACTGCACTAAGCACACATTCACCCCAAAAAGAAATTGGAAGGTTACCTTGGAACATTAAAGCACGCCCTACATTCAAAATATGTTGATGTTTGCGCTCTACCCGGCCATTTTGTTGTGGGGGTACCAACGCAAGAAGTTTGGAAGACGATTCCATGTTCAGCAAAATATTGCAACATACAGTTAAATTCGCTTCCATTATCACTTCTCACAATTTCGACTTGCACCTCAAATTGTTGTGTAATCATAGCAAAAAAAAAAAGCAAAAGGCTTTATAAACTTCTGTTTTAGAATGCAACAAATATACCCAAACAGCCCTTGAAAAGTCATCAACCAAAGTCAAAAAATAATGTGCACCACCCGATGAAGGTGTCTTATATGGCCCCCATAAATCACAATGAATTAATTCAAAAATCCGACTTGTTTTACTATTACTATTAAGAAAACTTTCTCGTGTTTATTTTGCTTGAGGGCAAACATCACAAGCTTTATTCAACGACTTTCTAGAGGTACTAGAACGAATAGCAGGAACTAACTTGACGACTCTATCCGACGGATGCCCCCATTCGTCTATGCCACAACTCAAATTCGCTGATCTCTAAAACTTTCGTCATGCATACCGAAGGAACCCCGCAATAGAAATAGAGTCCATCTTTTCGTTCACCGGCTCCAATCAAGCTCCCCGAACATTGGTCCTGTATAGCACATAATGAGTCAGTGAACATGACAAAGCATTTAGAGTCATCGATCAATTTTGTCACCGAGATCAAATTGCAATGTAATGTAGGTACGAATAGCATGTGTTCTAGTGTTATTCCTTCAGAAAGTTTCACGCAACCTTCTTTGGTAGCCACGACCTGTTCTCCGTTAGGCAAACCAACATGACATGCTAAAATGTCTTTTGAATGAGTCAAACAGGATGTGTTGCCGGTAACATGATGAGAAGCACCAGTATCAATAATCCAAGATAAAGAATAACACTCACCCATTGTTTGGTCCTGTTGATGATTATTTACCAAATTTAAAAGGATTTGAACTTGCTCAGGTGTCAAATGGGCCAAGGAAGCTCCTTCAGGTCCAAGACTTATTGCCTCGGTATTGCTTGTTCCGCCGTTGTGACTAGTCACTGCATTAACACGTAGTCCTCCAGCTTTTCCATGTTTAGAAACAACCGTCCCGGTGGCAGAGGTATGGTTATTACCGGGCCCTTTACCGCCTCGAGTTCGGTCTTCCCACCAATCTGGATACCCATGAAGCTTAAAACACGTAGCATCATCATGCCCAGATTTTTTACAGTGAGAACAAAGGAGTTTAGACTTATCTTGTCGCTCAAACTTTCCTTTCCAGCGATCAGTCTGTATAGCAAAAACATTTGCTTCTTCTCTCACTGCTTTACCTCGTGCAATACCGCGGGATCTCTCTTCCTGTAGGAACGCCTGATATGCTCGATCTAGATCCGGTGGTGGGTGTTGAGAGAGCAAATTGGTCCGAACCATGGCATATGAGTCATCATCAACACCAATCAAAAACTGATGCAGTTTTTCTTCCTCTCTATCACTGATGAATTTTCCTACCACATCACAGGTACACTTGCCACACTCGCAAGCATGTAATGACTTAAGCCGAGTAAGATCATCATACAAACCCATTAAACGATTATAGTAATCTTCAATAGACATAGATTTAGTTTGCTTACATTCGATGATATATGCCCGTAATTGTTGTAAACGAGGGCCATTAGCCACGCAAAAACGTTTCTCCAGGTAATCCCAAAGTCGTTTTGCCTCATCATGAAAAGGAATTGAAGCCGCAACTTTCGGTTCCATGCTCCGTAACATCCATGACACAAGCATAGAATTAACTATCTCCCAATTAATCAAATTCTTCTTGTCGGACGGTTTGCTGATGGTACCGTCAACAAAKACGAATTTCCGACGAGCCTTAAGAGACAAAGTAATTGCCCTGGCCCAAGCCAAGTAGTTATCGCCCTTCAAGATTACGTGGGTAATCAGATTTCCGGGTTGATCTCCAGAACCAAGATAGAACGGCGATGTTGGATCGATCTTCCCGTCCTCCGCCATTGATAATATAGCTGTGGAGCAAAGCAAGAAATTGGCACGGTTGAAAAAAAAAATTAGGGTTTATGTGGCTCTGATACCATGTAAGGAATCAATTTTCCTTGCCTCCTTTTTATTGAGAGATATATCAAATATATATACAAGTATAAACATCAATTACGCCTAAACATAAGCCTACACTTTTTGACTTACTATAATACAAATTATACACAAAATACATCCTAAAATAGGCTTAATAACTACCTTAAATGGTACCATGGATCATGTCAAGGTTCATCCCATATACATGTAAGAAAAATGTAAATCTATATACCGCTTTTGGTATCAAGCAATGTGCTAAATTGATGTTGTATTTGAGTACCTTTTATGTTCACTTATTCATGGGTTCATGAGATCAGGCTTGTATTAGGGCTCGTTATAAGTTCGTGACCGGATTGCGAAATTTCTAATGCCTCAAATTTTGGCCTGGTCGTATTTTGAGAACCTGCCAAACTCTACTTAAATTTGTTTGGGCTTGAGACTCTGTGTCAATTTCTATGCACATTCATCATTTCTCATGATGACTTGGTCAAAGAAGAAAAAAAAGAAGGCCAAAACATATTCTCACCAACATTTTGATCAAGTCTCCTTTTATCACAAAGTTTATGACTGGTGTGGATGTTTGGATTCAAGTTAAAAAATGTACAATGTAAGCGGTAAGTGCTTTTTCACAATTGAATTCATTTACTTTATTTGACTTCTCTCACCATTGGCAAAAGAGTTTAAGGTGGGAAGAGGTGAATGAATTTGATCAAGCTTCATGAAACAATTATACCTTGAATCTGAATGTTATATTTGTCTAAAAAATGATGAACTTAACATGTAAGTGAAAATTTATCTTTAAATGGTCTTCTATTATAGATTTTGCTATGCTGACTTATGTCTTTGTGGTTTAGCTTTTGGAATACAATGGAATTAAGTACATTTAACGGTTTTTGCAGCCTACCTTTCAGGGAAGATTGAGTCGCGACTCAGGGTTTCTTGGGCAGAATATGTTGATCCACAGGAACCTATGGCGGTCAGTGTGTTATGTGCTATCACTATGCTCTATTTTTAAGACTTATGTTGTGTGTATATTTGGTCTATAAGTTTTTCATAGATGCATATCTTACTGTTATGAGTTTTCTTCTTTATGTTACCTTTCTTGTTATTTATGAGTTCGAGAAATAAAAAGAAAAATGTCTCATAATGGTACAACATTAGGTAAATAAAAAGAAGACTTTAGACTTGGGGTAGACTAAGTTTGAAAAAGAAGACTTCAGACTTATGGTGAGCGAAGTCTGAAGGAAAACTTCAGACTTCGAGTGAGCTAAGTCTGGAAAAGAAGACTTTAGACTTCGGGTGAGCTAAGTCTGAAAAGGAAGACTTCAGACTTTGGGTACGCGAAGTTTGAAAAGGAAGACTTCGGAGTTACAAGTCTGAAGAGTTATAATTAAGAGTTGCACTTCAGAGTTATAAGTCTGAAGAGTTATTTTTAAGAGTTATAATTAAGAGTTGCACTTCAGAGTTATAAGTCNTGCACTTCAGAGTTATAAGTCTGAAGAGTTATTTTTAAGAGTTATAATTAAGAGTTGCACTTCAGAGTTATAAGTCTGAAGAGTTATTTTTAAGAATTATACTTTAGAGTTGCACTTCAGAGTTATTCTTCGGAGTTATACTTCAGAGTTGCACTTCAGACGTAAAACTTGTATCATATAGAGCAAGACCACCCAGAGCCCCTCTAGTCCTTAAGAATCAAAGACTCTCTGCTCCTACCAATCAGAGCAAAGCCAACCAAAAACAAGGTCAATTAGAAGCAAGGCCAACAAAAAGGCAAAGCCAACCAGAGCCTTTGGTTCGTCTATGTAGAGCCTTTAGGTCAAGAATACTTAAAGAATTGAGTTCCAATTACAACCAGAGACCCTTTGATTAAATATGAATATCAACCAGAGCCCCTCTAGTTCTTTTAACATGGATTGGAATATTTTTCCAAGGTTCAAATAAACAACAGAAGTAAAGCCATCAGAGGTCAGGCCAACCAAAGCTCCTCTGGTTATAAAACAATTCATTTTATCACGTCAATAAGATGCGATAACCTTATTCCTCGCATCACACAGCTATGATAACTCATGATCATCGCATCATAAGGATGCGATAACAAAACCCCATGATCAAAAAGATCATAATTTCCATAAATTGATTATGTCACCCTTATCACAAATTTATCTAGCTCCTGAATATGTCACCCTTATTTCAAATTTATCAGCTCCTGATTATGCCACCCTTATTTCAAATTTACCCAGCTCCTTGATATGTCACCCTTATTTCAACACATAATATAATCAATGATAAAAAAAACCACCATTTTGCCAATAATAACATCAAAGCAGTTTCATAACAGTAACTCATATAAAAAACCATACGGTTTTATACCCAGTCTCACCATCATGCTCAAATAGCATCCAAAAATAGTTTTATCATCATCCTCATGTAAGAACCATATGGTTCAAATTTCAAATACCAAATAAGAAAAGTTAATAAACTAAGCTCACCTTTATTTTCACGTAGATGAAGATGAATTAACACATCAACAAGATTTCAAATAGAAATCACAGAATCAGCTTTTCTTTCGCTCCCTTACAGGTTTGTTTTTCACTCAAGAGAACACACACAGAGAAAATCTTTCTTATCCTTCTTATTTACTTCTTCCACATCCCAATGAGATAATAGACAATTATCTCATAATAATACTATTCTAAAACAATGAGGCAGTGGGAGTTTAAAACATTTTAAGCACATTAACACATTAAACCCCCACTTACCATCTCCTTTCAAAAACAACCCCAAATCAATATAACCAAATAACCCGGTTATCACAATGTAACTTCATTATATGCTTGTGTCATGACATTGTTGCTTTGTATTCATTAATGAATCCATTTTGTTCGGTTTTCAGGTGGTTTGTACGCATTTGACCTAGTTCGGGTACCCAACACAAGTTATAAATTCAAATCTTTTTAGAAACACCTACGCATCAATTTGATAATTAACAGTATGTTTAAGTAAGAATCATCAGGATGTCCTATAAATATGGTACTATACCACCACATGAAGTATGGAACAACATATTGAACTTCAAACCTAGAAATGATTGCACAAGTTAGAAACAACACAAGATCGATAGCCACACATGCACACACACGACACGTTCAACGCCCACCCAACGTCGTCATAGTAACTTCATTAAATGTACTCGAGTCACTAGCCGATGTATCAAACTTCTTTGTATAACTTTCTCTGCAAAAACCTGGTTCTTTAGGTTCAGGTAGCTCCATTTTCTCATAACTTAACATGGAATATACTGTAGACATTTTTGGCCGATCTTCGGGATATTGTTGCACACACAAAAGGGCTACTTGAATACATCTTATAACTTGATTTCCGTCGGATGACTCTTGTACTAGATTTGGGTCTAGTATCTCTAGGGGAACTCTTCTGTTCCAAAGCATCCATGCCTGAACTAAGCAGTATTCCAGAAACACTTGGTGAGATCGATCGATTAAAATGCAAATGCATCTGTGTGTATATAGTTCTATATATATATATATATATATATATTGCACTTTATAGAATGTGTGCATTTACAGCGGTAAACACAAAAGCACATAATCATAGGTTATAAGTATCAATAGTAGCAGTCATTGGAACACTACAACAAAATTGAGTTTATGAGACGTAAAAGAATGTTTGAGTGTCCCGATAGACTTTCTACAGGACACTTTAACATTTTTATAGGACTTAGGGTTATAGGACTAAACACTAAAGCATCCTATATCTATAGGTATTACAATAATTTTATAGGACGTTTGGACGTTTTAGTAAGTTTATAAGTGTTCTCTTAGCTAATTTATAGCAGACACTTTGAGAAAAAAATACAAAAGTCCTATAAAAATGTGTTTATCTGACATTTTCCCAAAGTGTCCAATAAAATAACCAATACAATACTTTATTCTAAAAATATATTAGAAAATTGTTAAAACATCCTATAAATTTATTGTAACACTTTAGATATGACGTTTTATTATTTGCTGCTACAAAATTAAGTTCTACAAAATAATCTATTAGAACACTTAGGCGTTGTTTACCAACATTTACCCAGGTAATTGTTTACGGGCAAAATTTAAAACCATCAATTACTTACCGGGTAAGATTTTAGTCTACCAAAACGGTATCGTATGCAACAACTAACCTGGTAAGTGTTAATCGTGGTAAGAGTCGTTGCCGTCACTTACCGGGCAAGACTCTCAGTCCTTGCCTTCGGTCTTACCGGGTAAGATTCTTAGTTCTTGTCATATTGATTCGGTAAGGTAATGTGACTTGGTAAGCGCTTACCCGAATAAGCGTTTGATAAACGGCCCCTTACACACTTTTAGCGTTCTGTAAACCCGATTTTGTTGTCGTAGAATAACGTAGTTAGTAGATAGAGTAGTTGTGAATGGAACTTACATGTCCTAAAAGGTTAAGATCATGATCAGGATGATGAAATGCCCAATTCTTCTGGCCGCTTAAAATTTCCAGCACTATAACACCAAAGCTGTAAACATCTGATTTCACCGAATAATGACCATTCATTGCGTATTCTGGAGACATATAACCGCTGTCGATAGAGCGAGTACGTCAAGAAATGGACATAAAATCAGTATATATGTTGCACATCAAGCATATGAAATTAAGACAACTTACTAGGTCCCTATTATTCTCTTGGTCATTTCTTGTATTTGATCTGTTCCAAATATACGAGCGATGCCAAAATCTGAAATTTTCGGGTTCAACTCACTGTCTAGTAAGATGTTACTAGTTTTTAGATCTCTGTGGATGATTCTCAACCTCGAATCTTGATGAAGATAAAGCAAACCTCGTGCAACACCCTTAATGATGTGGTAGCGCTTTCTCCAGGTCAATAGTTTCCGCGTTGGTTTATCTGTGTATGCAAAGAACTAAGTTGGAAAAAGATTGTGTAATTCAAATTTATGGGGGAGATGAAATACTCCGGTAACCGTTCATCTGGATGGTATGCACATTCATATACAAGTAATTGAAGCTGTTTTTTTGTTTTTTTATGCATGTGTTCATTATGCACATGTGCTGCTGTGCATATGCATGTGTGCATGTTACAAAATACAGTCTAGAAGAAAAATTACTAGCCAAGGTGTTCCTCAGTTTTTCATTTGTATACGATTTTCCTGTATATATAAACTTACCATAGATGAAGTTGTTTAAGCTTTTATTAGGCAAATACTCATAGACTAGCATTGTTTCATCCCCTTCAATGCAGCAACCCAAGAGCTTGACCAGGTTGCGATGTTGTAACTTTGCAATCAAAGTAATCTCGTTCTTCAACTCTTCAACGCCTTGTATCGACTTCTCTAAAAGCCTCTTAACCGCTATCTCTTGTCCATTCGATAATTCACCCTGTGGCATAACATGGTGATAAAAGATAGTAAATGGACACTTACAAGACGTCATTCGGGATTTTAGTGACCAGTACAAAACATTTGTGCAGTGATCACTCGAGAAACCTCGTTTTGTTCAAAAATCTTCCTAACAAGCGCTACGTGAAGTGATACCTTATAGACAGAACCGAAACCGCCTTGTCCAATCTTGTTTCTTTCAGAAAAATTGTTGCAGGCAAGAAATATGGTATCAAGATCAAATAGAGGTAGTTGAAAGCCTTCATCTTGAGTTTCTTCCATTTGTTGGAAACTCCCACTATGTTGAGCTGTTACAAAGTGATACAATATTAACTGGTCAGCCAATATTTACATGACTGATGAAGCAGCTGAATGCTATGATCAAAACAAAAGTATGCAATACAAATGAACATCTAATAGATTAAGCAACTAGAGATATTATGCAACAAGAGTACCTTTAGAGCTACGTCCTATTTGGTCTTTTCTTTTTTCCCTCATTATCCAACTGATGTACCATATGGTACCAATAGATAGAAGCAGTACTCCAATAACGGTTGCCACGGAGACAATCTTGACTGTTATTCGTTTCCTCTTAGCATCAGCAATGGACTCTGAGAGTTTTCACAAACCAGCAAATTAAGATATATGTAAATCTGATGAAAGTGGATGAACACAAGATTAAACGGTACATATAGCCTCAAGGGATGACCCTCAAGTTGGCCTTGTGAAGGTTGGAAAAGGAAGTCTTTGCACATACAAAGGAATAACCTTTATCGGTTGCTTCTTGGCTTTGTACAAACCAATGGATCGAAAAATTGAATTGTGGTGCTCGACCTTGGAGAAACGAGTTAGAAAGTTAAGATGACATACGTAATTCAGCATGTGCCATCCGTATGTAGATCTGCTCCCCACCACCAGGGAGGTTCTTCAAATCAACCAAATCACCGATCCAAACCACGCATCGACTGCCATTTCCATAAACATTAAGATTAGCATAAGCCATACAGCTACAATTTTTCAAACACTTGGCTTTACATTCATCATCTGTGTAATTTGCCCAAACAGTTGGATCATCTGGTAACTTCAATCCGTCGTACTTCACAAATCCATCTCGATGACTACAGTCCAGTTCGTGTCTCCTCCTACAACCACCTGAATAACTAAATAATCCCCAATCCTGTGGTGATTCGGGTGTAAACCCACTCAAACACTTGCAACTACTTAGTGAATAACAGCTCCCATACCGCCCACATTTCATATAGCTATCGCAAGGTTCACTGTTGAACGTTATCAGAAGGTTCCAATCTTTACTTGTATTAACCCTCCACGTATAACACTCAAGTAAACCCATGGGTGAAATCACAAATCTTGATAGAATGGCGTCATCCAATATTTTGAATTTGTAGTAAAGCTCTACGGAATTGTAAACAAATATGGCTTGGAACAATGGATTTGCAGTCAACCTGATGCTGCCACTAAACGAGCTCCCATCAAACGGTCCCCATCTGTATAGTTTCTGTGAACCATGTCGTAGAACCAACTGCGGTGCTTCCGGTGGGTCCAGGCTAAACGAATACTGACCATCTGAAGGATCTTCACTGCTCTTCCACGACCTAACGAACCGGTGCAATCTCACATCCAGTTTCCATCCCAGCTTAAAATCTGGTAAAAGGGTGTCAGTAGGAAAATCGAAGCTTTCCCAGAATAGAGCGCCATTGCTTCTGCCATTTCTAACTACAAGGTTTCCCGAGTCTAATAACTGCAGAACCGGAGTGAAACTTCTCGCAGCAACGGGTATGTTATTGGTCGACCACAAAGTACCCAGTGAGCGATTATAAAGGATTAAAACTCCATTTTCATTCAACGTTAGTTTTCCAAACGAGTCCGGCACAGGGTTGTTCCTGTTGGCCACCCAAACCACCGTAAGCGGTAGGTTGTGAAACCAAATTCCCAGATAGCGACCTCCGGAGGAACCATTACCAGGACTGAAGAACCCAAATTCAAATCTTTTGTTCGACGAAATTAACGTGAGCCCGTCAGTGAAGTTTTGGTGGGGTTTCAAGGTGTCTGCTGAAAGGGAGGTTTGCAAGTTTACAGAAATGAGCAAATATAGAAGTGTGAGGAGCAACCAAGTGCTCATCTTTTGCGGGTTTGAAGTACTTGATCGATTAGTTTTCATAGTAAAATTCCAAAAGTGGATTCATATAGTCTCTATTTGTGAGAGATGATCAACGATTCAATGGAGCATTCGAAAAGTTCTTTATTGACTGGACCATATATATATACTAATACATTTGCTAACCACGTTATTATATAATAATCTTGATTTTCTATCTCCATCTAGTATGGCATGAAGACTTTAATAGTAATAGATACTATGAGTCTGAATCATACAAGTGGGTTTATCGATCTTTCGTGTAAATCTAGAGTTAAACATTCTAGGTGATCTGCATAAAATCTGAAAATGGGAAACTAAACATGCACAAAAGAGCTATTAGCTATGATCAGGTATAATATCAGTACAACACTTCAGTTCTAATTCCATTCCATCTTTGGTTTTTCACTAATATTCTTATTGTGATCGATTGCTTCATCAAGATTTATCCGAAACCCGAAGGCCATTTTCTAGAAGTTTGTGGTCATAGATCCGAAATTGATATGTCACGATGACTTTCAAGTGAATGGTGTGATTAGGCAACTTGTAAATGTTTAATAGCCAATGATCACAGCTTTTTTATTAATCTAATATTGTTTGGGAACCAAAAACTGAGAATTACAGCAACAATCTAATGTGTAGTTCTTTGTCCTAATTCTCCAGTGTGCTGAATAGTTAATTCTGGATTAGGTATAACACCACATGAAACAATAAACAAAGTGGTCTTAATCAAATCTTGAACAAAGGAAAAACAGGCTCACGGAATATCATAAGTCTGATAAGATCCTCTCCCCTCATTTTTCTGCAGAAATTAATGCTTGTTAATTGGAGATAGCCATATAGGAATGATATATTGAACATTATCTGACCACTGGGTCCTGTAGCTCGGCCCAAGAGGTTCAGCCACGTCTGTGTGGTTAGAGGATTATAGGTGTTGGCCAACACAAAAAACCATATATTTGTCATCTACTCCATTTAACTTTTTCCTGATGTCTTCTTTTTGATCCTGATATTCTGCGTGGTATGCATCAAAAGACTACAAATCTTTTCTTGGGACTAATCGTGGTGGTAGCGCTTTTCATGGGACGTAGGGCGTGTCGATTTTCAATCACGAAGTTAATCGTTTTCAATGGCCGTCATGATATTTAACTCATTAGTTATCATCACGCGCAAATCATCAAATTTACCATCTAGAAACATATGGAGTGTTGTTGAAGATTATTGTCCTGAAGAATCTCAATTGAACGAAGCACAAAAAAACGTCGTTAAGAGTGGAACTTTTATAACTAATTCATAAACTAATTTTTATACATCTAAACGGAAATTTAACAATAAGATCAAAAAATAAATGATCTCATGTTTGTTAAAATACGACTTTAATATTATTAAGACGTTTTTCATGTAAAAACGCTACATCTTATCGGGTTTCTTTATTCACATGTGATTGTATGGTATGGTATATATCTATTTATAATGCATTTTTTAAATTTTTATTCGGATATTAAATAGATAAAAGAATAGAAGGTACATTAAAGAATTAATTTTTATTTTAGAAAATATGTGACACCCACACCCACCACATGATCCTTAAAGAAGTAGAAAAGGTTATAATAGAATCTTGTCGATTTAGTTAAGAAGCTTTTTACACAAGAACTAAATTTTTATTCAAAATATATCGAGGGGTGGACACATTTTGTTTTGTTTATGTTTTTTATGTATCGATAATAAATAACAGATTAAATTGATAAAATCTAAATTAACTTTTTTCGACACTTGAAGGCATCCTCCACCTCATTTCATTCGTTTCTTACCCGTTATTATCTTCTAGAGTTTATATTCGGTTTTAGAGTATGTATATATGTAGCGTATATATGTAGTATGCATGTGAGTTCCGGATATATGTATCTCTGTATATGTATAAACTATATATATATATATATGTATGTATATTTGTGTGTGTATGTAGTAGTATCTATTGATGGAGATATATGTATCTATGTATATGTATGTGTGTACTCCTTATATGTGTATATCTATGTACGTATGTATAAGAGTAGTATCTACTGATACATATATGTAGTACATGTATATAGTAGTATTTATATATCTATATACATGTCTTATATGTAGTATTTATGTTTGTACTGTACATATTTATCTATGTTAACTTTATGTATGTAATCGATATATGTTTGTACTTGTTATATGTATAAACTAGATGTAGATATGTATAATAGTAGTAACTATTGATAGATATATGTGGTGGGTGTCAGGCCCGTCCTTGGGAGTGTGTGTCGGGCGCATGTCCAGGGCCCACATGAAATAAGGGTCCAATTTTTTTAGTATATAATAGTAATTCAAAAAAACTTAGAAGATAAAAGAAACACAATTTTTTAGTACCTAATATAGGACTCAAAAAGAATTTAGTGTTATATTAAAGTCCCATAGATGCATTAATTAATTAAATTGGAGAAAAAACATGTAAAAAATTAATTGGTTCTTCATTATATAGTATTGTTTATTGTTTCCTTAAATTTTTTATCTAGTACAGTAGTATCAAAGTCTAAAACTATTTGCCTAGAAAATCTTGATATATTCTCTATCATTCATCTCCTAGTGACTCTTTTGATTATTTTATTCACATGAATTCTATTTTTGTATTATAATATATTAAATATAGATTTCTTGTTATTATCTAAAAAAACTCTTAATTTTGAAAAAAAAAATACCAACCATAAAATGTGGTCCAACTTATATATATATATAAAGAGAGAGGTTCATTCAAGAGAAAACTGACTAGTTTGTGATAACCGTGAGATCCAATCTTAACCACAAATCAATAGATAAATTAGAAAATTTATAATTTTGGTAATTTTGAATTAAAATTTTAATGCAAGGACATTTTAGGTATTTTATCTTCTCTTTTCTCTCTCCGTCCCCCGTCCTCCGGCTACCATCCTTCGGTGATACCACTGTGATATCTAAAAATATTGACTCTGTTAAACAAAAGACACAGTGTGATACCTAAGCACATATAAGATACATTGTGATACCATTGTGATATCACCGGAGGACGGTAGCCGGGGGACAGAGAGAGGAGTGATGAGAGATGAGAAAATGATCTTGCATTAAAATTTTAATTCAAAATTACCAAAATTACAAATTTTCTAATTTATCTATTGATTTGTAGTTGAGGTTGGACCTCACGCTTAAATTAAAATGTCTATATATATATATATATATATGGGTCTAATCAAATGAGAACTAGATAGTTTGTAATAAATGTGAGGTCTAATATGAGCCAATTATTTTAGATAATTAATGTTATTTACTAAAATAAAATAAAGGGTAAATTAGTAAATTATGTTGATTATTAAATTACTTTAATTAGTTTAATATTCCATTTTAATTTAATTAGGTTAATTATTTTAATATATGTAGATATACACACATACACATACACATACACATACACATACACATACACATACACATACACATACACAAACACATAGGGACCAAATTCAGAGGCCTTCTCCGACACCCACCACCACTCCGTTGACCTCCTCCAGTCATCTTGTCTGACCAAGACGCCGTCTCCGATGATTGACCACTAAGTACTCACTTGTGACAGTGGTACCATAGTTGGTATCACAATGGACTCAAAGTTTATTTGGTGTGTTTTGGGTATCACGTTATATATGTTTTTTGTATTTTGGGTATCATATTATGTATGTTTTTTGTATTTTGGGTATCACATGGTGTTGGTCGGAGGTAGGAGAGAGAGGGAGGAGAGATAAAAAAAATTAAAATACCTAAAATACCCTTTAATTATAATTTTAAGTCAAATTACCAAAAATATTAATTTCTTAATTTATCCATTAATTTGTCGTTTGAGATTGGATCTCACGATTATCACAAACTAATCAGTTCTCCCTTAGATGGACTCATATATATATATATATATATATATATATATATATATATATACACACACACACACCTATATAGTCAATAATGTATGAAAAGTATGGATAGTTCTGAAGATGAGGTTTACTTTGCAAACAATGTTATTTGTACAAACCTTATTCAATCAATCATAATTTTTATTTTATTTTTGTAATTATGAGAGGTTGATTAATCATTTTCATTGTGGGGTTGTTATTTTTGGATATTATCATCTTCATTATATTAATTTTAAATAAATACATGAAACAGTTTAATTAAAATTCTATAAGTATTATATGAACAATTTCATCTAGAAAATTACTATACGAAACAATTTCAAAATACTAAACAATTTCATAAAACAAAATCATTAAATTAAACAATAAAATCGACGGATAGGGGTAGTTTGCACGGGGCCTAATCAAATGAGAACTAATTAGTTTATAGTAACCGTGAGATCAAATCTCAACCACAAATCAATAGATAAATTATGAAATTTATAATTTTGGTAATTTTTGATTAAAATTATAATGCAAGGGTATTTTAGGTATTTTCCCGCATCTCTCCTATCTCCTCTCTTCTCTCTCCGTCCTCCGGCCTCCGGCCACCGTCCTCCGGTGATACCACAGTGGTATCACAATGCATCATATATGTGATTGGGTATTACACTGTGGTCGTTTGTGCGGTCGATCGAATATGTAACACAGTAGTATCACAATGCATCTTATATGTGCTTGAGTATCACACTGTGGTATCACCGGAGGATGGTGGCCGGAGACCCGAGGACGGTGGCCGAAAGACGGGGACGGAGAGAAAAGAGAGGAGAAAGTAAAGAAAATACTTAAAATGTCCTTGCATTAAAATTTTAATTAAAAATTACCAAAATTATAAATTTCCTAATTTATCTATTGATTTGTGGTTGAGATTGGATCTCACGGTTACCACAAACTAACCAGTTCTCCCTTGAATGGGCCCCGTTTGCACGGTTTGTACAAATATGGGTGGTTTGCATTTGATCGCTCCTCTAGTTTAGAGTTGAATGTAATTTTTGTTAGAAAAATATAACATAACTTTGGAGATGCCCTAAACGTTTAAAACAATGATGAAAAACATTAACATGAGATGAGATGAAACTCAACTGATCTACATTGATTTTCATATAATGTTACTTTGAATAGTCAACATTGTGACCCCAAATAATGTGAATGTTTATATTAAAGGTATACCATAGGGACGTTTTTTATGTTGGAACAGATTGATGATACCATGTAAAAATGATATCCTTAAAGCATCTCCAACAGATTCACACAGACTTTCTCCAAAACGGAGAACCAAAAGACAAAATTTCCAAAAGGAGTTACATTCATCTCCAGTAGATTATTATACAGAATCCAACATGGATTATAATATTAAAATATTTCATTAATCTATTAAAATATTATCTCTCTCTAAATATCTATTTTTAAAGTTTCGCATTAGGGTCACATTTAGTAATAATTTTTGGGGTGTTCTCCATATAGGGGAGCGAGTGATCAGTCAGCAGCAAGCGACTAGCCCATTGCCTACGACAGTCTTGCTTATATATAAGTGATTGTTGATGTTATCAAAATGTCGGTCGTGAGCTATGTGGAGTGATAAAAAATGGGATCTATTGGGATTTGCGTGTGGGAGAAGTTAATTTCAATTAGCTTGCCCCTCACCTACACGGGAGGTAGAGCAGAGCCACTGAGGGTATGGAGTCGTTTCGATCAATATGGCATGGATTTTTTCTTTGGACATTTTGTTTGGGCCTTGTTGTTGACTATCACTCGCCTTCGCTCGCTTGCTTTGATTCCCAACACAAATACTCATTTTGTTGATTGAAAGAGAATAAGTGTTATTCATTTACAACCAACTGTCTTGTCTGTCCCAAACCCCCCCCCCCCCCGGCGCAGCTCAATATCACAACCAATATGGTCCGCTTTAATTGATGCCTAACACAATGACACTCTGCTCATGCTCCAAATATAATAAACCATTCTCTTTCTCTCTCCTACTTTCTACATTTTGGAGATGGTTTTGGGTAAGCCATTGGAGCAAAATATTAGCTCAAAATCCTCATTTTTCATTTTGGAGAAGCTTTTGGAGATGCTCTTAGATAATATTAATTTAGAAATAATTACTTATTGATTTTGAGTTTAGGAATACATGAACCGGTTTTATATAAATTATTAGTATTCTTGAATTCAATGTTATTTATTATTGATAAAAACAATATATTGAAGATCTCTCGGACCCTTTTTTACATCTCATCTAGGGCTTATAAAATCTCAAGAACGAGCCTGGTGGATGTATGCATATGTATATGTGTAGTATGCATGTTAACTAAATATATGTAATTATGTATGTACATACTTATATGTATGTATGTATATCCATGTGCGTATGTGTATTTACTGCATATACACATAGGGTTGGGTTCACGTGAGACCAGCTTGTTTTCGTGAGACCCGTGAGACCACATTTTTACACGTAAACTTCACAGCAAAAACACTGTAAATGTTAGAAAAAAATCGAACCTTCACAGCATAAACACTGTGAAGGTTAAAAAAAGTCACCTTCACAGCATTTTGCTGTGAAATTTCAAGTGTAAAAAGCTGGTCTCACGGTTCTCACGAAAACAGGCTGGTCTCACATGATCACAAGTCTATACACATATATAATACGTGGATGTATGTAGTATGTATCTACATGAATGTACGTAGGTATTTGTATCTAGGTACACACATATTTGTATTTACTAGATAAATATGTATGTTTGTATATATGTACGTATTCATATGTAAATATGTATGTATACATCTATAAGTATGTACGTATATTTTTATTACATTTATACCAAAACCAAATGAAAATCACCGAAGGGTTTAAATCCGTTTAAGAAATTAAGAAAATTAAATAAAATTACTAGCGGATTACCGAAGGATTTTAAAATTTCGTTGATGATTTAAATAAAAATTTAAATTAAATTTTTATTTATTTATTTTACTAGTGGAATTTAAACAGTTTTAAAAATGTATGTAATTTATCGATAAATTCGTAGTAATAAAGAAATCTTAGTTAAATTTACTATCAAGATAGGTCAAGGGCGCGTCGGAACGGCCTGTAGCTACTTATGTGGCGTTTGTTTTTTAAGAGGTGCTGAATTCTGAAGTCTGAATTCACTTCTGAATTTTAAGAGGTGGTGCTGAAGTCTGAAATCTGAATCAGTCAGACTGTTTGTTTTTA
>NC_037537.1:1091011-1092323 GCF_001531365.2 Cynara cardunculus var. scolymus | reverse complement strand
TGGAACCTGTTTTTCAACACTCTATAACGTTGATTGTGACCTATAATCATCAAGAAGATAGCCATCTTTTCTTCGACCAATATATGTTTGCTATCCGTTAACCAACCTTTTGCTTTAAAGTAATCACATAATCGAATGAAAGCTTCACGTGACATTCGCAACAAGTCAATACATTGCCGATCATTACCTTCAACGAGCTCATTAGTAAATTGACGTCCAGTCATTGCAGAAATATTATCTCTTTTCCTTTTTAAACGCCTTTGTCGCAAGTAGAACATATATAAAAATACGACGATGAGAAGTATAGTTTTGATATGATTGTCCATGATAAACCTGTTAAAAACATAAATAAAATTAAAATATAGTCAAACACATTACCAAATAATGTTGATTGTTCAACTTCCAAAATACATAACCAAGTAGTCAAAAATCAAACATATACGCAAATAACATGTTCAAATAWAAAATGCACAACCAAGCCACTAGTTCAAATTCTAAAAACTAATCCATGAACCTCATTCGTCTTGCCGTCCTTGAAATCCAATCTGTTAATTCTTCAGCTCTAAAGGGATCGTCAACCATGTCTCTCTTAATAACGTTGACTGCCCAAAAATGTCAATGGTTGCTCTATAAAGAGGATCCCTTTTATCAAGGTCAAGAGTGTTCAACCGTTCCATACAAGCACTAATTAGGTTTGAGGCATTTTGTGTAACAAGTGTTTGAAGTGCACCCCTCATCTCTAGAGCCAATTCATCCATGTCGACCTTGGTTTTACTCTTCTTCTTCGGTCTAGATGGAGTTGTGCTTGCAATATTGACTGAAGGTCCTTCCTCCTCATCTTTATCCCCCTCATTTTCAGTTTCTTGAGTAGCAGGGATATTGGATGTAAATGATGAAGATGAAATCATAATCCTCTCACGGGTTGAACTAGGGGCATACRCACGAGATCCAGTAGCAGAAGTCCCCTCGAACAAAGCTATACATAAATCAGGGTATATCAATGGTACTGTCTTCAATGTTCGGGCCTTTGGATGTCTCTGCATCCAAATTAAGTATTATTATTTATATAAAACTCGTGTTTTTGTCTATAAAGAATAAAAACTAACCTTGAAAAAATCTTCCCATTCTTGATTAGTTAGGGTGAACGTATTCATTTCAGGGTCATAAAGATTCCCTGTTTTATTCCTTAGATACACCCATCCCGAATACTTTCCCTTCAAATAATCATATTGGTTTTTCAGTTGTTTCTGGGTGAGTTTTACATGGCAAACTTCTTCAAGTTTGGTTGCCACTTGCACCCAAGTCTCCTTGT
>NC_037537.1:1074439-1089829 GCF_001531365.2 Cynara cardunculus var. scolymus | reverse complement strand
AAAAAAACCCCTTATAGGAGGTAAACCGTGGGGTTCACATACAAAAACCCTTATAGGAGGTAAACCCTAAACTTGAGAGAAGAGGGCAAAACAGAAATTAACCAAGCAAGAGAAAGAAAATCGAGAGATAGAGAGCTTGAGAGATCGAGATGSATACCTTAAATCGAGCGATGGAGAGGTACAAGACGGTAGGCGAGAGCTTGAGAGAGAGATCGAGAGGTAGAAGACGGTCGGCGAGAGCTTGAGAGAGAGAGAGATCGAGAGGTAGAAGACGCAGCGATGGAGAGGTTACGGTCAGAGAGCAATCGAGAGCTTGAATGCGATTCAATCTAGAGCTTGAGAGAAGCGGCGATGGAGAGGTTAGAGAGACCAGATAGGTGATTCCCAAAATAAGAGGTTTTCAACGTTTATTTTACCTCTAAATAATTCAGACGTATTCAGAGCCTTTAAGCTCTTAATTGGAAAAAAAAAAAAAAAAAAAACAAACAAACACCCTTAATACCCTAAGGTCTGACCGATTCAGACTTCAGAGGGTATTAAGAGGTTTTTTTTAAAAACAAACAGCCCCTTAGTCTCATCCAAGAGTCTAATCTCCTTGTGTTAAAGTCAGGCCTCTGGTGTGAGGTCGTCCCTATGTATTACATATCCTACTCTTTTTCGACAGAATTTTAAATCCCGCCAAATATTAGTTTACCGATGGATTTAACAAAAGTTCACGAAGGATATTAATTAATTATTTATTTAATTAAAATTCACCGGTAAATTTATTGATTTAAAATTTAAATTTTTTTTCAGCGGAATTCTAGCAGAAGTCAATAAATCCAGGAAAAAAATCAATTTTTTTTTGGATCTGCTGATAACTTCTCAGAATTTTTTGATGGAAAAATCTATCGGTCAAAGTAACTTTTCCAGTAGTGCTTATGTTTAGTGCTTATTACATATTTTTAAAATTATGTATTTTTCTTATTATTTACATTATTTTAGGTCGGAAAAAACATATAATATAAAAATAAATGTGTCGATTAAATAATCAACAGGTGGGTAGTAGGTTGTTTAAAAGTAACATAGTAGAGCTTTAATCCATTTGACTTGTAATAAAAATTGTATTTCAAGATTTTTTTTATATGTTCGTAAGTTATTATAATTGATCAAAATAATTCTTTTTTAATTAACCTGGATATCCAACCCGTTATGTGAGCCTGGAGTCACCACCTTTGAACTTATCACATGAGGATTTTTATTCCTCATTGGATTTGAATCTGAGACTTCCAGACACTTTTGACCTTTGAAGCTCAAGCTCAAACCAATCAGGCACCACCCTGTGGTTGATCAAAATAATTATAGATTATATAAGTAGTATTCCATTGAAATTGACATAAATAACCATTTTTTACAATCATTTTTAACAAATTACTACACCTGAGTGACCTAATAAATTACTTAATACAAACAACAATGGTGGTGGTTGTTTGGTTTGAGTTTGGCTCCAAAAGTCAAAGTTGTCTGAAGGTTTCATGTTTAAATCCAAAGAGGAATAAAATCCTCTTGTGGCCATGAAGGTTCAAATCCGGTAACTCCGGGCTACCTGCAAAGCAGGTGGTCGCAATAAGATTAGTCGGCCCATATAGCGGGTTGGATATTCAGGTTAATAAAAAAAATTAACTTAATACTCCTTAATTTTATAAAACTAATAACCCTGAATCATATACAATTATGTTACAATAAGTCGTTACGACAATATTAGGCTATCTAACAAACTATATTGATAAAGTTAACTAATCTTATCACTACTAAAAAATCGGGTTTTTCCGACGGATTTCCGACGGAATTTAATTTTTTTTCCTTAACTTTAATTTAAAAAGAAAAATAAAACATTTTTTAATATTTCCGACGGATTTCCGACGGAATTTAACTTTTTTTTTTTAAATTAGATTCCGTCGGAAATCCGTCGGAAATTTTAAAAAATGTGTTTTTTATTTTTTTTTCCTAACAAGATGTATATACATATATAAAACGGTTTAATTTAAAAAGAAAAATAAAAAAACATTTTTTATTATTTCCGACGGATTTCCGACGGAATTTAATTTTTTTTTTTTAAATTAAATTCCATCGGAAATCCGTCGGAAATTGTTTTTAATTAACACTAATTAATTGATTTAAATAAATTAGACAAATTTTGCGACGGATTTCCGACGGATTTGTGATGGTTTTGAATAAGTAAAAAATCCGTCACAAATCCGTTGAAAAACAGTTTTAAATAATTTTAATTTTTTTTCCAAAAAATTCAGTGGGGGATTTGTGGGGGAYCTGTGGCGGATATGGATAAAAGTTGACTTTTTTTGACTTTTTTGGTATCCGTCGGAAATCCGTCGGTAATATTTCCGACGGAAATTCCGCCAGAAAAATCCGTCGGTTATACCCTTCTTTTTAGTAGTGATTACATAAAAAAAATTGTCTTATTAGATTTTTTTACATGACGTTTTTTGAAAAGTATCTTATTATCTTTTTTTTTGTTAATTGCCTCGTTTTGCTTTAGATCTATCATCTTTTAGAATGCTTTTATGTTGAGTCATTTTAGGTCGTGTATGAGGTTGTTTTAATGTGAGGTTGTAATTTTTATGTATACAAGAAGACGTCTTAAACAAAAAAAATCAGTAATTTGTTTCTAAAAGGATTTTCCGTTCACAAAATTACAACACGTTATTTTTTTGTTCACAAAGTTCAAATATATTCCTTCCGAGCCCGATTAAAATGAGAAGCACAAATATGTTGAAAACCAGAGAACTAATTGTTTTAGTTTATATTAATTGTTGAATATACTTATTAATAGAATATAAATACAATTAAATATATATTCATCAAAATATATATATATATATATATATATATATATATATTTATAGGGGTTCATTCAAGGGAGAACTGATTAGTTTGTGATAACTGTGAGATCCAATCACAGCCAAAATCAATGAATAAATTAGGAAACCAATATTTTTGGTAATTTGACTTAAAATTATAATTAAAGAGCATGTTAGGTATTTTAGGTATTTTTAATTTTTTATCTCTCTCTCTCTCTCTCTCTCTCTCTCCTACATCCAGCCTCCGACGAACACCATGTGATACCCAAAATACATACAATGTGATACTCAAAACACATCAAGTAAACCTTTGAGACCTCTGTGATACTAGTTGTGGTAACACTGTCGCAGGTGGGTATTTAGTGGTCAATAATCGGATACGGCGTTTTGGCCAGACAAGATGACCGGAAGAGGTCACCGGAGTGGTAGTGGGTACCCGAGAAGGCCACTGGATTTGGTCCTTGTGTATCCATGTGTGTGTGTGTGTGTATATATATGCATATATTAAAATAATTAAACTAATTAAAGTAAATTGAATAATCAACACAATTTACTAATTTAACATTTGTTTTATTTTAATAAATAACTTTAAATATCTAAAATGATTGGCTCATATTATACCTTACAGTTACCACAAACTATTTAGTTCTCATTTGATTAGGCCTATACATATATATATATATATATATATATATATAAGGTGGATGTTAAACGAGAACACTATCATTTTATGAAAATGCAAGAACACATTTTTATCACATGTGATAATATACGTGAGGAGACTCGGTGGTGTGAGGATGATGTGCCTTCCGACCTAGGTCATGCCAAAGGTCGTCTACATTCTGATTTAGTATCACATTTGATGGATTATAATATAACATCAGAACACTCTTATCACATGTGATAATACACGTAAGGGGATCTAGTGGTGTACGAGTGACTTGGCCCGCAACCTAGGTCGCACCAATGGTCGTCCGCATCTCTGGTTTATTATCACACGTGTATCATATGTGATGGAATATGTTATCCCATGTGATTGACAATTGCGTTCTCGTAAAATAAATGTGTTTTCGTTTGAACCATTCCATATATATTCATATATATAAATTGATATAGTGTTTTTTTAATCAATCAATACGCATCATAAAATTAGTTCTCTGGTTCCCAAATGATTGTGGTTCTCACATGAACACCCCCGAGAACTCTTTTGGTTGCATCAAAGACATATTTTCTTCATCTTCCAAATAAGTATCATCAACTTCACATAGTTTCAACGACTTGGGTTGTGATGCATTGATTAAGACTCAGGGACGTACTGGAAATTTCATCTTCTACAAGTTCGAATCCAGGCGCTGCTAAAGCCATTGTGGCCATAATGGTTTACTTGTAATGACTCTACGCCATTCGTGATCACTCAGGGGATGCTCCAGTGCGCAAAAGCTGGCCAAAAACCTCACGGTTATCAAATAACTTCACATAGTTTCTCCAATTTGTTTCCAATGAAGGTTATCCAGATCAGTAATATCAATTATTATCGTTAAATGTTAACGAAAAATATGCACGTGCATAAAATATGTTAATCTGATTTCAACGTTATAAGATAGGAACAAATATGTCATGCATAATGTAGACAAACAAGCGTATTTGTCTCAATGGACTTAAAAGTGTTTGGCATGCTCACCTAATGCTATAAACAATTACTTTAACGTTTGTGTTTGTCAAGAGTTATGGGCTTTTACACGTCAACAGATTGACTGTAACAAGATTTTGACGACCATTTATAATAAACCAGTAGAATTGTTTTTAGCAATTGACTTGTTGACATATAATAACCATAAAAAAACAAATCGAAAACTTACAGACGGAAGACTAAATTGATTCATACGTATTATAAACCTAAAAAATGAGTCAAGATCATACATTACGTTGGAACCACCGGTTTGAACCAATAGGTAAATTCGACTTTGATTGCTTACTCGGCTTTAAGGATACTCTTTATAGGTCACTGGTTCGAGTTTTCTCATGGTCATTGGAGATTTTTCTGGCTGGTTTTTCAAGACTCCATGGGATTAGTCAAGATGCACAAACTGATCCAGACATCCATGATTAACAAAAAGAAAATCAAATCGAACTGATATTGTACACAAAAGTATAGAGAATCTAATAGTTAAAATTAAATTCAAAACCTATGATATAAAATATCATGCATGTACTAGAATGTACTAGAAGGATACTCGTGCAATGTAGCGAGGTACATCTTGATTTTAATATTTCATTTTATTCTTTATCTCAATCGATGTTATAATATGGTCTTATGTGATTCTGAATAAGCAATAATGTTTTTATTTTTGAATAAAATATAAATTTGAAAAATATCATAAAAATTTGACAAAAATATGTCGATATTAGTATCAAATTAACTATTTAAAATTCATATTTTCTTATGTAATTTTTTAATTCAAATTTTTTATTATAATTTAATTTATGTTTAATAACAAAGTAATTTATATTTGGTTTAATAATATAATATTCTTATAAAGATAATAATTAATTATTTTGTTAGAACTCGATAATTATCCTAATTATATTTTATATTTTTTAGATTTTAAAATGAGATGTTTATCCTCTAATTGGTTATGTTTATCCGCAGTTAGTTACGCGAATTCAAACATGAAGTTTTAATAAGTTGTACTTATGTATAATTTACTTGTAATCTTGAATTTTAAGTAATATGCATCAATATACAGTATTTCATGCATAAAAAATGATTTTAAGAATTTTTATTAAATGCTTTATAATATAGTATAGATAAATTAAACAAAAAATATACACTAGAATTTGGGTTACAAACAAAATAAGGATGAAATGTATTTATATGGTCGTTGACGAGTAACATACATTTTTGGTCCTTGATGTTTGTTTATTGTACTGAAAATCGTCCTTCAACTTTATTTATTATAAATTTGTCCCTAACGTTAGTAAAATTTCATAGTTTGAGTCTAACCTATTAATGTTTATTATGTTTTTTCTATTAACTTCAGTTAAAATACTGACTTTTGTTATAAACGTTGCAGCGGGTACATAACTAGTTACTTTAACATGATAGTCATCTTTATTATATTTTTAAGTATTTTATAAAAAAAAAACTTAAAAACAACTTATTATATACTATTTATTTATATATAATTTTTTTATTTACGTGGAAATCCAACCCGCCTAATCCCATGATGACCATCTGTTTTGCAGGTAGCCCCAAGTCACTGCATTTCAACCTCCGTGGCCACAAGAGGATTTTTATTCCTCCTTGGATTTGAATCTGAGACCTCCAGGCAGTTTTGACGTTTGGAGTCAAGCTCAAACCAATCAGACACCACCTTTGTAGTTAATACATAAAAGTTCAAATTATAACTTATTATATATGTACATGTTTTTTAAGCTTCATATCTGAAATCTTTAAAACTAATTGATAAACACGTTTAAATACAAATTTCTGTACCGTCTTTTTGACAGTCAAAACAGAAGATTTCTATGAAGATTGAATTAATAAAGTTGATGAAACTCTCTATATCTTTTGCTTTTTTATCTCTATCACTTAACTATTTACATTTCTGCATTATTGTTTGACATCTGATCATTTGTTGATCAATTTCAGTAGTATTAATATAACTTTTCCCTGTAATTGTTAAGAATCTCAAAAATACATTCTCAAGTCAGAACTGCAGTCATGTTGGAATCCCTCCCTCCCCATCCTCAGTGACTCGAGTAAAGACTTGCAGTATATTGGGGCAACTAGCTGGAATGAAAAACTGAAAGGTAGCATAATACGAATTAACTATCTTAGTAAGAAACCAGATGGCCAAAATCAATAGTTCGTACATCTGGGTGTCTGGTGTGAGCTCCAACCGTCTTCTTACGAGCAGTCCGATGGAAATTCGATAAGATAATACGTTCAAAATTCGTATTCAAGAGTCGAGATTAATAGAAATACGAAAACTGATAGAAAGTTTCTTATAAAACCTTTTGTGTGTTGTTTGAATTTTGAATCGGACCTTGTTGGGCCATAAGGTCCAAAACCTCCATCTAACTTTTGAATCCATCAAAACTTAAAACTCAATTTAAAGGGGTGTTTGAGATTATTTATTTGAAAACAACTTATATTTTTATATAAAAGTTTTTATCAACTTATTATAAGTTAGAATGGTTTAACTTCTTCAAAAACTCCTTATTACCGGTTTGACACAGGTATAAGCTGTTTATCCAAACACACAAAAGTGCTTATTACCGGTGTCACGCAGAAATAAGTCAATAAGTTGTTTTTACAAGCAATCTCAAACACCCTAAATAACTTATTCAATGAAACATTTAGGTGTGAACATGGTACGTATCGTGTTTTTCTTTATATACCATGTATCAACCAATTATAATTGGTATGCAAAATTTTATACCATGTAGCAACCAAATAAATTGATACCCATTTTTTCGGTTAGTACATGTTGGTACAGTATTTGTACCAATATCGAAAAAGTTGAACTTAGAAATTCATTTAAATTGACATTTTTTCGGTTAGTACATCTTGACAATGATTTGTAACTGTGGATGCTCGGATCTGCTTGCACACACTGAACTAATTTTACAGAACCCTAAAGTTAATAGTCAGACAAAGCAGCTTAAATTGATGCACTTTTGGATGTTAATGTAAGATTTTAACATTAAGATTGCTTCAAGTTGCTGAATGGTCGATAATCACACCTTTCTGGTGGCAATTATGAATTCCGTCAAATCACATGACACAACTATTTCATACAAAATTTGAATGATTTCTTTCTAATTTCTAGATTTACAAAAATATTTCTTTACATCGTATCGAAACCAACATCATGAAGTTATACGTATTTGATATATGTACGACAAACGACCGACTGAAAGCGTTAAGTCACCTGTTCGAGACTCTTCCTAGTGCACCATGACTCACGGCCTTCAAGAAAACAAGAAACCGAAAAACATCAGAAATCCGATTTCTCTGATATTGGTACATCAAGAAACACAAAACCCGTTTTCGCTTTCGATCATTACCTCCCGCCCACTTCGGTAATCGTAACATCGTTCGAAGAAATGTTGATTTCCCGACCTTCCATGATCAAGTCCATTTCTACGGAGCTCAGTGACGTCATATCCATTTCATTCGGTTGCGGAAGGCTCGTGTTCTCGCCCTCCAACATGAACACCACCGACGACATGGTTGGCCTTTGAATGGCTGACGACTGCACACACAGCATCGCAACGTGGATGCATTGCAACGCTTCGTTCTTATTGCACGAATCTAAAATCAATGGATCGATCAGTTCCTCGCCTTTCCCTTCCTTCCATAACTTCCATGCCTGAAATTATTACGAATGTCGTCTTAAGTACATTTTCACAAAAACACGGTTTCACGCTAGAACAACATTGGTCTTTTTGGGTGTCCTAGCAAAGTACTTAACGAGACTTTAAGTTTATAAGACTAATAATGGTGTGTTCTATCGAAAGGCGTTAAGATAAGTTGTTAAAACGAAGTTAGACAACCTAACAGAACACAAAAAGTAAACCGTCTACCTTTTTAATACGACCCTTTTCAGAAGTGTCGTAAACGACTAATACGATGATATATTTCTTTGTCCGGTTAAGGCATCTAGGTCGCCTATCTTCGTCCTAACAACTTACTCTAACGTCTTCCGATAGAACGCACAACTATTGGTCCGATAAACCTAAAGCCTTATTAAGCACTCAATTAGGACACCTAAAAAGACCCATTTTGTTGTAGTGCCGTGACTCGAACCAAACACATTTCTGGTTGGAAACGAGTAATCTATGAACGCGGTCTTTCCTGAAATCATAATTGGGATGGAAAGAGCGAACTTACATGTCGAATTAGATTCGTAGAATCTGCAGACCGAAAACTATTATTCCTCTGGCCGCTAATGATCTCGAGAAGCAGAACCCCAAAACTATAAACATCAGATTTCACCGAAAACAGACCTTCCATTGCATACTCAGGAGACATATAACCACTACAAGAATTGAATAAGAATACGATTAGAAACCGTACATAAATAAGACACAGTTTGTCCTAAAATAAGTGTCCACTTTCCTACTTTATTTTGGGACAAATAAAGTAAATAAAAAGCCGAAGAACTTACTAAGTTCCTACAACTCGATTTGTATTCGCTTCATTCTGGTTCCCTCCAAAGATTCTAGCCATCCCGAAATCAGAAATCTTGGGGTTCATCTCTTCATCGAGCAAAATATTGCTTACTTTCAGATCACGATGAATGATCCGAAGCCGAGAATCCCGATGGAGATAAAGTAATCCTCTTGCAATCCCTTCGATGATCTTGAATCGTGTTTTCCAATCCAGTTCAGCTTTCCTTTTCGGGTCTTCCGTTACATACACAAAAAAAATTCCCAAAATAGAAAGTTTCAGAATCTTTAATTGCATGTTTATACTTGAAACGGCACTACAAGAAAATTCGGTTTATAAGACACCAAAAATGTTTCAAGTGTCCTGCGTTGACAATTTTATAGGACCAGACTGTTGTGTCCTAATAAAGTGTTACAATAAGTTCATAGAATACTTTTGAACGTTTTTAATATAAAGTAACGTATTATCGTTTTATAGGATATTTTTTCAAATAGGATGCTTTATGTCAAGAGTGTCCTAAAATACTTGTTAAAGACGCCCAAAAACATCCTATAAACTTATTGTAACACTTTTGCAATATGATACACAAGTGTTTGGTCCTATAAAGTAGTCTGTTAGGATAATTCGGACATTTTTGGTAACCTATAAACTCGATTTTGTTGTAGTGTGTGGGGAGTGTAACGTACCAAAAAGAAACGAATCGAGGCTTTTGTTAGGCATGTATTCGTAAACTAGCATTCTTTCTTCTCCTTCAATGCAATACCCCAACAATCTAACAAGATTTCGGTGCTGCAATTTCGCAATCAGAATCATCTCGTTCTTGAATTCCCCTAATCCTTGTCCCGATGATTTTGAAAGCCGTTTTACAGCGATCTCTTGCCCTCCAGGAAGAATTCCCTGAAAAAGCCGAACAATTTAAGTCACTAGTTTCCTATTTAATAAAAACTTCTCGGAATTCACTGATAAGCTAGTTGTTGGCGGATAAACTAGCCGATGGCAGAAAAGCTAGATAATAAACATAAGTTAGATGACAATGTAAAATGACCTAAAAGGACATGTTTTGAAAAATTTATTGGAAAAACACAAGGGGCGTAATTGGAAAAAAGCTGGAAAAAACGTATGGATCTTACTGAATCGTAAGTTGAAGTATTTCTCAAAAAGTTAGCTTAAGCTAACAAAGCGGGCTTTTTAATAAGCTCAAAAAATAAGCTAGCTTATTGTTGCCAAACATGGCCTTATACGAAAAGCTAACCTTGTGCACGGGGCCAAAACCACCTTGCCCGAGCTTGTTCTTGTTTGCATATCCATCCGTAGCCATTTCTAGCGAACTAGAACTGTACAAAGGCAACGACGGCCCTTCGTACGCTTTCCCTTCATAATCTGGCGGCCCCGAGGTCTCCACCGAAGTTTCTTGGCCATTTGACGCCTCAAAAACTGGTGGCGGATTCGTCGCTTTTCCACATGGATTTCGACACTCTAGAGATCATAGTAAATAACACGAAATCAGAATGCTGAAAAATATTTACATATGTATTGTAGTCGTAGGAAACGAAATTTAGAAATTTTTTGAGCAGGGTATTTATGTAGAACCCCTTTAAATCTCTTTCTAAAAGAACCCGTTAGCAGTCAACGCTGTTTCAATCTTTTTACGGTCCCGAATAGAAACCATATCGAACAATTATATAGTTTTCGAGAAGGTTTCACCTTTAAGTCTTTGCCGATACCTCCATAGCAACCACACGATTATGCCGAGAACAACAACTCCGGTGACTGGTACTGCAATCGCTACAGTTCTAGATACCTTTTTCGTACTTCCTGGAATCGGAGTACGCTTCGTATCAGCATAATTCATAAAATAACGAAATCGGAATCGAAAAACATATTTCTAAAAATATAAAACTAACCCAAATCCGAATCCGCAAGACGAATAAAAAGTGTTTCACCGCCTTCTTCGAATTGCTCAACGTCAACCAGATCACCCCCCCAAATCAAACACCCGACACCAGAAACATACGCATATGCATTACACGAACAATTGCTCAAGCATCCATCTTCGCAATCACCGCTGCTTCCAACCACCAATCGGTCGGCAAAATCCGGCAGTTTAACACCGGTTCTCTGCCAGAATCCATCATTAGAAGTACCATTAGAATTGCATTCCAATGGAGTTCTTCTAACACACCCACCAGACCAGTTTCCGCGATTCCATTGATCTCTAGAATCGGGATTTGGATCGAATCCTTCCATACAAGTACAAATATTAGGAACGCTAATCGTTCTACAGATGCCGAAATTCCCGCATTTGTTATATTCTTCGCAACCGGTTGAAGGTTGCGATAACATAACACTCCATTGGGAGGTTTCATCATTCCAAGTTAATTGTTGAACAAGTCCATTCCATTGGATCAAGAATCGCATGTAAACAGTTGTGTTTGGATTATTGAAGATGAAATACATGAGATCATTATCTACAGGAACTAATCTAAAACCAAACAGAAGTAGAGATCTCATCTGTGGAATTCCGACGAATATTTGATAATTCCAGTGGCCGGATCTCCATAGCCGCCGCCGTGATTGGTCGTTCCAAACCACCACCTGAGGTGAACCTCGAGGATCAACCCCCATGGAGTAATTCCCATTTGCAGGATCATTAGGGTTTTTCCATGATACAAATCGATGACTATCTCCACGACTGATGTTCAAATAAACTCTCAGATTTGGTAAATAAGTATCGGTCGGATTATCGCAACTCCGCCATATAGCGTTTGAATCATCACCGGCGTTCTCAACCGTCGACAGAGCCAGATTTCCGGTGTCCATGAGCATCACTGTTAGATTACTTGTAACAACAGAGTTACTACTTGACCAATAAACATCACCACTCCCATCGGAAATAATCAAGCTACCATTGATTCCGATGTTAAAAACACCAGAATCGCCGGAAATTGGAGCATTTCTGTTGGCAACCCAAACGACTGTTCGGCTCTGATTCTGAATTCTGTAATACCAAATTCCAACGTATCTGAGACTTGAATTCTCAGGGCTGAAGAAACCAAGCTCGAAAACTCGTCCAGCGGAAACAAGGGTTTCGCCATCTCTAATCGACTGACCTTCATCGATTCTGCTGATTATTTGGGGAAACACAGGGAGAAAATGAAGAAGAAGGATGAAGGAAACAAGATGAAGAGTTGTTAGGGCTTTATGAGTAAAACCCATCTCCCAAATCAAGAAAAGCTTGCAGAAATTCATCTAAATATGGAAATCATATAACATGAATTAAAAGCAAAATAGAGCAAAAATGGAAGATTTGAAAGTTAAACCTCCATGATTCATTTAAGCTCCATGAATTTGAATGGTGGGGTAATGCTTGGAATAATTGACTCCAAACATCATCAACCCACCCCACCAAAATACCACCAATTAAGAATCTTTATCTACAAAAAAATCTACCTGGCCATGGAAATGCAACATATAAACAACATTTATTAGGTATACAAATCAACGGTCGGGTTCTAGATAAAAAAAATTATGATAAGAAAGGGAAGAATTAATCCGAGATTTACTGGATTAATCAATTCATGAAGGGATAAAAGATTAAAAGTGATTAAGGGTTCAGATCTAATCTTACGCTTCTTACTATAATTTCTATTGTTAATCACGTGCATGAAAACCGTAATTTCGAAAGCAGGATGACAAAATTAGTAATTTTGAACAAACAAGAGGAACCATTTAATTGATAATCAATCGGTATGTGAATATCAAGGTTCTAAATGGTGTGATGACAAGGTTTAGTTCAATGCCACTGGGATTTTTCTGACTGTTACTGGTCCAGACAACCATGGTTTATGGTTAATAAAGAAAAATGCTAAGTTTAAACCTTAAAAGTCACAGTAAGGTCATAACGTTTTTCAAGACGTGACTTATGACGACAAATCTATATATCATATATATATATATATATATATATACACACACACAATGAGGTTTGGGTTCACGTGAGACCAAAGATTTTTTATGAGACCCGTAAGACCAATTTATGTTCATTATTACCTTTATAAACTAATGATCTTATGGTTTAAAGTTGTACGGTGGCAATTTTGTAATTATGAATGTTCAGATTGTAGATCTGATCCAAAAGTTAAGAATTGGTTTTACGAGTCTTACAAAAAAAACTCTTAATCTCACATGATCACAAGTCTATACAATCAAATATATATATTCACACACATAAACTTTGTATTACATTATTTTATATATGAATTATATTGTGAGAAAATTATAAATAAAAATGAATAAAATATTCAGCTATCAAAACCGCCAGATACTTGAAGACTGGAGTGGAGTTGACAAATTTTTGACCATTGTCTACTCCATTTATAGAGAATTGCTAAAGGAGCCCCTCAATTTTACACCATTTTATAAAAATAACACAATTCCGACATATTGTTGCAAAATAAATCCAACTTCTACCGATTCACTAACGAGTCACTTTCTTTGTTATTAACGATACCCGAGACTTGTTAACTATACCATTTACGGAATAATATACGGTTCGTGGGTTATAACGATTCTTTCTATTGTTCTTTTATATAAAAGACAACTTGAAAACGTCTTCTTGATTATTTTTTATATTATATGGAGTTGAAGTTATTTATATTATAATGTATGGTGGACGTTTTATGGTTTTAAATATTCATATTCGTGTTTAATTATTTGTATAATTTTCAAAAGTTTTATTCTCGTTAATATCTTATAAGAAAACACGCTATAAATCTCGAGCTTATAATTAAATAAGCCCTATATCAATCGCCACTGTATTATCAGTATAAAAGTGCTTATACAGTTATATCAAATCCTTTCTCTATGTGCTACTCCACAAAGATGTATGAGTTCATATCTTCTCTTTGTTTTTGAAGTATATAATATTTATATACAACAAATAGAACAAATAAACTCATACATCCTCCTCACGTGTGGTGAGGTTTGAACCACTGACATCCTAAGAGGCCAAAGACGCACATACCACTAGATCAAAGGCCTTTTGGTTTATGTTCATATCTTACGTTTGGCATAACATCCTAAGTCAATGCCAACACGGCCGTTTTGAACATGTGTTAGCACTCTATAATGGTAACAAAATACTATTATTTTTTTGGAGGTACCTCATTCACAGTACGCAAGATTCCTATATATATATATATATATATATATATATATATATATATATATAGGNGGGCCTAATCAAATGAGAAGTAATTAGTTTGTGGTAACCGTGATATCCAATCCCAACCACAAATCAATAGATATATTAGGAAATTTATAATTTTGAATTAAAATTTTAATGCAAGGACATTTTAGGTATTTAAAAACTTTCCTCTCTCCTCTCTTCTCTCCCAGTCCTCCGGCCACCATCTTCCGGTCACCGTCCTCCAGTGATACCACAATGGTATCACAATGCATCATATATGTGTGCTTGGGTATCACACTTGGGTTATTTGTGTGGTCGATCGGTGATGTAACACAGTGTATCACAATGCATCTTATATATGCTTGGGTATCACACTGTGTCTTTTGTTTAATAGAGTCAATATTTTTAGGTATCACACTGTGTCTTCTGTTTAACAGAGTCAATATTTATAGGTATCACAGTGGTATCATCGGAGGACGGTGGCCGGAGGACGGAGAGAGAAGAGAGGAGAGAAAATACCTAAAATGTCCTTTCATTAAAATTTTAATTCAAAATTACCAAAATTATAAATTTCCTAATTATTTGTGGTTAATATTGGTTCTCACAGTTACCACAAACTAATTAGTTCTCATTTGATTAGGCCCCTATATATATATATATATATATATATATATAAAAGACCTAAAATGTCATATGAAAACAGAAATACATTTAAAACGACCTAATTTTATCATATTCAAATCGAGATGCTTTGAACAAATAAAGAAAGATTCCTCTATAAACGAGCTACTTTAAATTGTTGCTTTAAAAAAATAAAGAAATCAAGTAAAACACGGTTAAGAATGAACTGTTACTTTTAAGGTCATTTTCGTCTTTACGATCTTTACAAACAACGGGTTTTATGTGATAGACAGTATACATAACACGCGAAAAACAATATTCTAGACTTTCGATAAAAACGTAAACAAGAAAAAAAAAATTATTTATTTTTTAATTAATTTAAATTGAATATCAAAAGTAGAAACAATATCACATCATTATTTATTTTTCCTTGCATATTTTATGGAAAATAAATGTTGGTCAACTTAATTCTAAAAAAGTCAAAAACAGGTAAAGTTGACTTTTGAAAAATGGAAACAAATGTTTGGATTATTATGCATCAGAAT
>NC_037537.1:1066324-1074339 GCF_001531365.2 Cynara cardunculus var. scolymus | reverse complement strand
TCCTTTAACAATCACAAATTCAAGTACATTATAGATAGATAAATCAATATTATAGAAAAACAAGATCAATAGTAAATCAACAACAATTATGAGATTTTTGGATTTGTAACTCCCAATTAATGATATGGGAGTTACATACAGACTAAAATTACATATTTACCCTTGTCATTAAATTATGAGATGTATATGAACCTAGATAAAAGATGGATTTTCATTGGTTGAGCTTGGTTAACAAAGTTAACACAATAATCTTGGTTAACATTTGAACCAAGCTTTCTCTCTCTCTCTCTCTCTCTCTCTCTCTATATATATATATATATATATATATATACTTTGTAAACCATCCATTTCATACAAACCCTACAAACCAATCATATCCATCCATTTTCATGATCAAAGGTCATGATTAAAAGAAGTTATTTTAGTAAAATAAAAAAATAAAACAAAAAAAATTATTATTTTCTCCAATAAATGGGTAAAATGAGAACAAATTTTAAACGTTTGAAATCATTGATATCTCAATTCTTGGAATTCGATCCCTTTTTCTAAAAATTATTATTAATCAACAATGATAAATGAAACATTTTGAAAACTGAATAATATGATTTAATTAGTGAAATCAGTTTGATGAATGAAACATTTTGAAAACTGAAAAACATATTTTCATTAATGAAATTAGTTTCTTGGTTTCTAACCAAAATGAAATTGGTTTATTGATGAAACTAAATATAGTTCAATCAATGAAATATTTTGAAAACTAAATAATATGATTTCATTAACGAATGAAATTAGTTTTCATGGTTTCAAACCAAAATGAAATTAGTTTCATGAATGAAACATTTTGAAAAATGGATAACACGATTTAGTTTATGAAATTTGTAAGTAAATTAATTTATTCATGAATTTTACAAATAAAATAAAATATTATACTCAAAATCTGGAAAATATCACAACTATAATATTCATAAATTTGGAAAAATTTGTAAATTGAAAAAAAAAATACCGATTTCATTTGTTATTATGAAAATGGGATAAATAAATTCCTAAGAAAAAAATGATTATAAATAAACTTTAAAATTGACGGATTAACTTTATTTAATAAAAAATACAAAATATTAATGTTAGTAAGTATCTATTAAAAATTTAATGGTTTCATGATTATTATAAAAACAAATTAATTGATCATTTCATAAAGAACCTCTATACTATATAATCTTCCCGATTTAAACACAATTAAAATATTACTAAAAAATTATCTATTATAAAGTTAAAGGACAATCATATTATTATGAATTAAAAATAAAGGAAATTAAATAGAATCATGCTATTGGTTGATGTTAGTTTGTACAGTTTGTACAAAAGGAAACAGTTTGTATTTAATCGTTCATCTCTCTCTCTCTCTCTCTCTCTCTATATATATATATATATATGTTTAAATAAATATATTTATTGATAATTATAAACTTTATTTGAGTTAAAATATATCTATTATTCAAATAGGTTCGTTCCTGAAGGAGGACGGGCCACGCATATGCCTAGGACCCACAATATATGGGGTCCAAATATTTTAGAATATAGTATTATAATGGTAGTAGAAAAAATTAGTAAATAAAACAAACTATTTTCTTAATATCTAATAGGACTGAAAATGAATTTTGTATTATATTAAGGGTCCGAACATGTATTAATTAACTGTATTAAAAAATAAAATATGTAAAAACTAAAAAGTTAATTGATGGTTCATTTTTATAGTATTATTTATTGTCTCTATAGGACCTTTTATCTTATGCTACTTGTCTATAAAATCTTGATATTTCTTCATCATTCATCTCTCAGTAACTCTTTTGATTATTTCATTCGTATGATTTCTATTCTTGTATTAGAATATATTAGATTTTTTTTGTTATTAACTAAGAAAATCCTACCTATTATTTTAACAAGAATAAACTCTCAAGTTATAACTAACATTGGCTTTTTATTCTAAGATTGATGGTTCTGCAAAAGTTTTTGTAACCCTAAAAGTATAAGAAGTTAATAAAAGACATAACAAGATGTGAGATGGTGAAATCAACTGATTTATACTGATTTACATTGAGTGTCACTTCGAATAGTCCAGAATGATATCAATTATACTTTAAAGATATATCATAAGATGTTTTTGATGGTGGAACGGATTGATGATGCTATGTAAAAATGATAACGAATATAATATTTATTTAGTAATAGTTATCGATTAATTTTGTGTTTAGGTATACTTAGAAGAACGTTTTTATATGAATTATTAATATTTTTCTTGATTTTCAATCTTATTTCTAATGATAAAAATAATATATTGAAATTTTTTTTGTGCATAACGAGGGCCCTTTTTTTCCATCTCCGCCTAAAGCCTATAAAATGTTAGGAGCGAGACTGTTCAAACCACCTATAAATAAGGTGGACATATACCTTTTGATGATTCAATCTTTTAGGTCATTAGTTATCAGATAAAATAGAAAAAAGAATATATTTCTTGTCTGTCAAAGAGACATTAGATTTAACGGTTTCGGGTTAGCATCCGGTAGAAAGTCAACAATGTGTTCGTGTGTGGAACTACGTAGAGGAAATCTACATTGATTTCCAGTGCTCCGTCAAAACAAATAGGTAAATCTTCTAAGCACCCTATGGACTGTTTAGATTTCGTTTTAAATATTCTTTAGGTAGAAATTCACATCCACGACCGACATGGAAAATATCCTTGACAGAAATCATATCAACAAGTGATCGTCGATAACCGCGACAACTAAGATATCTAGGACAAACAATCGACGACAATCTATATCTTCGATATAATATTTCCTTTGACTAAATCCAACCTTGGTCTGTCTTAGATCACCGCTAACGTGTATTTTCGTTCAAAAAACATTATTTCTGTCATTAGTTGCAGGTCTTGAGAAATAATTATCAAGATACACTTCACCAATACATTTAGAGTACTGACTACTGGTACTCAAGACACCATTAAGGCTCGACCCTTATCGAATCGAAGGTCATTAAAAGTTGATTGTTGTCAACAGTTACACTAGGCACCTATAAAAGGACCAAGTACACCGACGCTAAAGAACAAGATTGATCATCTACATGCAATTGCTACTAAATGCTCTCGAATCACTCATACACAAGTTACACATGAAGAACAACCAACAAGACACCTTCAAAGCTTATATTATTTTCTTAGTTTATGTACGACACGTCCTGGTTTCCACGGCCCATCCTTGTAATCTTTTTAATTGAGAATAACGTCCTTATTTGACGTTCATATAAAGGGAATATAGGTGATCATTTGTTGGCCTGAGATGGCCCCAGGCAGAGCCTAACTTGCTTTTTGTCCAACGAGCCTAATATTGTAAACCTAAGTCCTTTTTTTCGGGTTTGACAACTTGCCATTGTTCGCCTTATAAACAGGTTGGGCTTGCTCACGGGTTAACGGGCCTAAAAAGTGTAATTCTTATAAATCTATAAACCTGATCACTAGCAGTTGATTAACAAATGTGGAACCAAAAAGTTAAGAAAAAATATCGTTGCAATCAAAATTTTAAGCAACTAAAATGACATACGGATCTCAACAAGTGGAGAAAGAAAATAGAAAACAAATGCAGACTTCCATAAAGTGAATAATGCATTCCTATTTTTTATGTATAATATTATTATTCATATTAAGAGTAAACAAACAACTCCTTAGCTTTTTGGATTCTCAAGAATAACCAAAGAGTCTCATGCTATAACTTTAATAATTTAATTTTATATACTAGTATAATTTTAATTAATGGTAGTAAAATATTAAATTATAAAATATAAACGGGTTGGACGGGTTTGTCCATATATATTTTTACATTGTGCATGTCCGTCCGTTAATTTTTAACGAACAAACCTGGGGCCCGTCCAGTTTCTCAATAATGGTTGTCCAAGTCCGTATTTCTAGCGGGCCGGATGGGTCGGGTCTAATGGATCGTCCCGCCTAGAGATGGCCAAATCGGCCCGGCCCAGCCCGGGACTGCCGGAGGACTGGGACCGAGACCGACAAAGAACCGGCCCGGGACCGGTGAGGACCGATTATGGGACCGAAAACCGGGACCGGTTGAGGTTTTTGGTAGTTTGCTGGGACCGGGACCGTGACCGGTTATGGGACCGACTATGGACCGGCCCGGCCCGAAAATTCAAATAATTTTATAAATAAATGTATTTTTAAATAATTTTATAATGTATTTTTATAAGAAAACGTAATTATAATTATATTAAAACGTATTTTTAAAGTGTATTTAAGTGACCAAATTGTAAATTTTATAATGTATTAAAAATATATATCATTAAAAAAATAAAAATAAAAGTCTTATTTTTTTAATATAAGGACCGGTTGGGACTGGGACTGGGACCGGGACCGGCGGCCCATAACCGGTTATGAAGTACCTTGACCGGTTCTATCATTTTCGAGGAGGACCGTGGTTATGGCCGGTTATGAGAAAGGTGAGGACCGATTGAGACCGGTTTTTGGCCATCTCTAGTCCCACCCATGAATAGCTCTAAAAGAGAACATCATCTATTTAGACAAATGTTGGGGGACCATCCTTTTCCCAATCTGTTCCCCAAAACTCCCTAGGTATGCCGATGTTCCCAGGACCACCATTCCTTGATCCTATGACCATGACTCCGCAAACTCAGGTGTTACCCCCGCCTCCCTTAGTTCTTCCACATATGACCTTTTATCCCTGATCCACTATCCCACTGGCGTCCATACCTACGACAACTACCCTAGTTCCACGTTTCCAGTTCCAAGTCTACCATTTTCCGCACCCAGGGTCCAGAATCATTCTGATTCATTAGAAAAAAAACGGTCTTCCTATGACCTTTGGCCTTTATGACAAGAGCTCTGGAATAACACATCTTGTATCCACTATTCTCCCAACCAATAACTAGGGGTGTGCATCAGATGGGTCGGACGGGTTCCCGTGGATAAGCTAAAAACCCGATTGCATTTTGAAGCTATTTGAACCAATTCAACTCCGAGATGGTCAACATTCGAGCTGGCGATGTACGAACGACCATAAAGGCATATAAATGAGGACTTAAGGAAGAGTCATAATTATATTTGGACTTAACCAAATATCCAGCTAAGTAGGCATAGGGAATGGGGCGGGGACCTCAATCCCCATCCCCGTCCCCGATCCCGATCTCCATCCCTGTCCTTGTCCCCGTCCCCGTCCCCATGCCCATCCCCAATGGGGAATATGATCATATTCCCATCCCTATCCCCAACGGGGAACGGGGATCCCCAACGGGAATCAGAGATTTTTCCCTCGTTAATATAAGATATTTTAAATCAAATGTGTTAAATACCACATTTGATCAACAATGGTTCGTGTTTAAATCTTACATATATATTTTCAAAGTTTGCTTTTATAGAGTATCAAATATTCAAATGTGAACAAAATCACAACATCATATGTAAATGTTAAATCAAACGCTTTCGACTTTCAACGTTCTTTATTTAAAAAAAGTAAGACAACTTAGAAAACAATTTATATAAAAATAAATGTCAAAATACTATTTTTTAATCTAAAATTTAATATATTATTAAATATATTATTAATATCTTTTAGATTAAGAAATAGTATATATATATATATATTCAAGGTCGGGGCGGAACGGGGCGAGGACTACGTTATCCGACCCCGTCCTCATCCTTGTTTTTTAATTTTTTGGGGATTCTCGTCCCCATCTCGGGTCCCTGGGTTTGTGGGGAATCCCCATCCCCTTCGGGGCAGGTACATCTGGTTCCTCAATGGGACGGATCTCATTCCCATGCCTACAACTAAGATATTCAAAGACGTACATGCTAGAATGCTTGCTCACATGCGTGTCCATGATGATACTGTGTTTCAAAAGAAGCACAACCCTGACTAGCGACCTCTAAGTGTTAAACGTCCCAACTTCAAAACAAAAATTCATCGTTAATGTATCACATGTGATATTGACTATATTGGAAAATCACATTTGATATTGATTATCTAGAACACTACATGTGATATGTGTAAATTATATTTTGAATTACATGTGATCTTATATATTTTAAATGTGTTTTGTTACATATCACATGTGATTCTATTTTCATTATTTTCTTTTCTAGTGTTTAATTTGAATCATTGTTTTTCAAGTTTTAAATCACATATGATTAGGAAAACATTTTGAATTTTTTTTTTACTAATTGTGAATCACATGTGATTTTGACGAAAATTGAATTTTTTTTTTCTAAATACTGCTTTAAATAAAAAAAAATGAATTCTTCAGATGAAAATTAAATATACTTATTTTAAATGTATTAAATGTAAAATAGTTTTTTAAATAAAAATTTAAATCTTATTAAAATCATAAATATGGTAAGAGTAGAGTTTTAAATAAATGACTTAAATAACTTATATATATAACTAAATTACCTTTATACCCTTATTTACTTATTTTTAGAACTAATTATTTAAGGCATTATTTAATTAAATATATGGTTCATATTCATTCTCTTATTTTCTTAAATACGTATCATTCTCATATAAACTCGACTATATATATATATATATATATATATATATATATAGCACCTTATTGTTAATGTATTGATATAAATATATCATATTTTGAATCAATAAAAGGTCGATCCATTTCTATAAAATAGTCAACTACTTCTGTTTTTGATTTATCATTTTCCTCAGTATCATTATCGTTATGTTTTGGCATTTTAAGAAAACTAACCTTTGTTTTTATTTTTAGAACTATTTCATTTATTTATGATCGCTCCTAACTCGAAGTCTTGGCTTCGCCCCTTCTACTACCACCAATAAATCAAGGAAAACAAACGTCTTGTCCAGATAAAACTAGAGGCGCACCACAATCATCATACTCTTGAAAGAAATAATCAAGAAGCATAAAATCAAACTAAAGAGAGTAAGAAATGTCACAGAGAAAAACGACTCTAAACAGAAAACGCATATGACCTCTGGACCTCCAAAATCGATCTCCATGATTGAGAATGTAGATACAGATGTTGTGAAACTAATGTCCAAATATCATGATAATTCGAACGTTCAATCTCCAGGAAATAGAAAAATGGCATGACTGTGCTTGGCTTTTATGGTGGATGTGGTTCCCCCCCACCCGAGTGCTTATTTGTCTTGCGTTTTTAGTTTTTTTGCCTGATCTAGAGGGGTCTCCCCTTTCCTTATCAAAAAATGTCCTATTTTCTCTCTCAATTTAATATTTTGTAGAATTTTTCTTATATTCTAAAATCTTGGGATACAATACGATATATAGTTTGTATTGAATTATTACTCCTCCTTTATTGGGCTATTTTAAATATTTCTAATGGTTAAAAAATAATCAAATAAAATCCAAGAAAAATGGGAAGGATGTGGAATCTTTCTATTTTTCTTCTTCTCAAACAAAGGGACAACTTGGTCACGAATTTTATACCAAACATTACCCTTCATACTAAAAGCATCATCATCTTGCCATTGTACCCTTCATACTAAAAGCATCATCTTTTTGCCATTGTACTCTTCATACTAAAAGCATTACCTTCTGGAACACAATAATTGAGTGGTTGAAACTAGTGTTTGTGTACGATCATGAGCACGTGAAACTTGACGAATCCGGACAACTATTATTTGTGGACCATCGATGTTGGTTTCAAAGTTTTTTTTTTTTACTTCATTATAACCATAAACTTTGTACTCTTTCATGAATGATAAATGTGATAACCAAATCCTGGTTATTACCCTAGGTAAATGATATGTGATTATTTGATTAAATAATTACATGATAATATGATAATTGATACATGCCAATATGAGAATTTGTGTATTAATTGGTTAAGTATATATATATATATATATATATATATAGGGGCCTAATCAAATGAGAACTAATTAGTTTGTGGTAACTGTGAGAACCAATATTAACCACAAATCAATAGATAAATTAGGAAATTTATA